>NC_079154.1:142584550-142889341 GCF_947563725.1 Argiope bruennichi
TCGGCAACATCCTAGTTTCCTTTGATCTGACGAGAACCACCAGAGCAGCAGAGAGATTGATCCAATCCAGATGCAAAGGATTGGCATTCAGTGCTCTCGCTTACCAAGCATTTCTTGACCAACTTAACTCCTCTCCTTCCTTATTCGGAGCCTTACCCTTGGATCTGGATATCCGGAATTTTCGTAACCCTGCCTTTCGACAAACTTGCTTCCATCTGGAGAGGTTTAGAAATTCGAAGTGCGGAGGTGTCAGCCTCATCACCAGATCGTGGTTCATTATGAACCTTATCCATCCCAAAACAGTTAATTCATTTGGGTGAAATGCTTACCCCAGGCCATCATGACATGGAGGGTCAGTTTGCTCTTGAAGGACCCGAGGACAAGACCACAAAAGAGGGCGTGAGCTTCGGCCGCCAGCCACATCCCCGTCGCCGTGTAGAAGAAGTGGATGAGAATGGATAGGATGCGGCACACTTCCTAAGTAGTGAGAATCAATCTCATAGTAAAAGCAAGACAAAATACTATCTTGATCTGAAGAAGCTAGAATAAATTTCTTAAATTTTACAGGTCTTATAAATGTTTGTTTAAAAGGACAAATCTGCGCTGATTTAAGGTTCTGTAAGCCAAATCAATCTTGTCAATCTCTAAATACAATCCTACAAGCCGTAAAACTCTTCTGCGCAGATCTTTCTACATACCTCAATATATTTAAATCCCCCAAGAAAAACAGCCGTAGGAGACATTCACTATAAAATCAGTCTTTGTCCTACGAGCTCTATTCAATAAACTTTATTTTAATGTAGTAAACTGAATTGAGTGGAGAGTCAAATAAATTTCATTGAATTTAAGATTTTGCATAAATTATAAAAAGTGTTCTGTAATGATGGATGATTCGGCATTCTGTGTTCATACTTTTAAGATACTTGCTTAATTAAAAAAAAATACACACATACATATTTGTATAAGTTTAATCACTTCCATTTCAAATTAAAAAGGACATAAAATTAGAGAAAAGCATACTGCAATGAGCAGAAAGTTATAATGCCTCTAAAACAGTATGAATTACGTAGCTATCATTATTTGAAGCTTGAAAAGTTTCATAAAACATTTACTTGAAAATATTTTAGCAACCAGCCATCCCTGCCAATCAGCTTATCGCCAAATGCAGATAAAAAGAGAGAAATTTAAGTAAACAGCAGCGAGTAAACGTGAGTAGGATAAAATAGTTGTGCGGGAGTAGCGAAATAAAAATGTACAGATTCTTACTTCATCTTCGAACAGGAAGTCCGTTAAGAAGAAAGACACTAAACCGCCAAGAGCCGCAGCAGCCATATTCAGGCGAATTATATGGTACTGCTCGTGCAATGAGCTGAAAAAGAGGCGACAGCGAGACGTTTAATTATACGAAAGAACCACTCTTCACACTAATAAAATAGAATAAACAAATAAGAACAAGATTTTAAGAACTTCATAGAGACAGCACCCCAGATATGGGAATGAAACGCTCCCGATTACGTGGCTATTCTCGCTTCTCCTGGTGGGCATAGTCATTTCGTGGAGGGTAGAGTTACCTTTCGTCCAATGGTGGGACATGCTTTCTTTTAGAGATTTTGTACCACTGTTGGTGCGACGGCGGTCATTTAACAGTACCAGTCGCTAGTTGATCTTATGGACTATCCAATGTTGCAAAAATGATCTTATAGGCAAGTTTGGCATGAAAATATTCAAAGTCAAGAGGAAAAACAATAAGAACAGGTCAAAGAATAGAAAAAATCCAGAAGTGAGTGTTCTGATCACATGACTAATATCTAACTGCACCTTGCTTCACGCTATACGTTTATTTTTCAAGACACGCAATGAATTCCGATACTGAATTGACTCGGTGCATCTCATGATACGGCGAATGAAAATAATTGGATCACAGAAATGTGTCATGAAAGGGTTATATGAAAATCTCAAGTATGGTATAAACAGTGTGGTCATAAAACCACTCCCTGATTAGAAAAAACTCATAACTAAAGATTTATTGAATATAATACTGTAAAATTTTTAATATTCAATAGCCGTATTCTTAAATTTTTTAATACCTACTCATAGCGCAATGAATGCAGAAATACTTATTTGAATTTAAATTATTATCCATATGGCATCAGAGAAGGAAAAAATTTGAATGTGTCCCTTGGTTCGATGAATTCAAATCGACCCTAATTATTCAATATCAGTTTTAAATTTACATAAAGTGTTAGCAACACCATTTGAAGAGAGTGATGCACTCAAAATTAGAATCCCAGATAGTGTGACAGCCGGAATGTTGTACAATATTGGGCGAGAATTGGAAGAGCGCCTTTCGAGTTGAAATGGACTAATGTAATTGATTTTATTATAAGCTTAATAAATATCTTCACAATATATCGAAACAACCCTATTTTATTGACTATATGATGTGCAACAGCAAAGGCATGACCCCGGATTAAACTCCATTAACAATGATTATACATTTAGAATTCAGAGGTGATGGAACATTCCTTCCATAAAAGACTTTTATACAAAGGGACGCAAGCAAGATAGCCTACAACACAAAACATTCCATTTTGAATAAAATAGAATGAAAATAAAGTTATGAAAAAGAAAGAAAATCAATAAATTAGTAAATAAAATAAAGATAAATAAACTAAATTAGAAAATAAATAAAAATAAATAAATACCCAAATACCGAATCACTTTATTTATTTATTTTTTATTTTTTTGGAATGATGAGAAACTTTGTGGCCATTCTGTGGCTGGCGAACCAACCTTCGGACACTTCTTTTTATTTCATTGCATTTCACATATGTAGTTCTTGTTATTAATACAAAGCATAACATTCTCTTGAAATTGGCTTATTTCACATCCTTTCTATTTTCCAGCATGTGACGACGCCATTTCTGCCGCTTTGTGAAATCGTCTTTATGTGCACAAGAAGATTGTACTCGCTGTTAAGAAATGAAGATGGGGAAAACTGATTCGAAGGGAAATAAAAATCTCACCTTCTTATAAGAATCACCAGAATGTAAAACGCGAGCAGAATGATCGAGATTCCGAAGCACGCCCACTTGGTCCACTTCACCCATTCTTCCTCTTCTTGCATAGCCTTTGGAGACACAACAAATACGGGATGAATTTATAATAAAAATTATGAAAAGCAGAATGTCAAATAAGCAAGAAACATTGTTACGAACATTCCAACTATCTTATCATTTTGTCGTTTTCATTTTAATTAAAAATGAGAGAGATGAAAGTAGAGATGTGTGGGATTTCACTAAATACTTTACACTGTTACTAAACAAAAGCTTTCAATAAATTTCAAATTCGTAGTATGACTCTTTATTAAGTCATTTGCAGTTCAGAATACATGAAACGTTTCACATGTATTATATTCAATTTGTTAAAACACATCTACAAATAAAGCATGATCCTGGAAATAAAAATTTTGCATTAAGGTTAAGATCGTATGAAAAGGATGTAAAACGCACAGTAGGATGATTTTTGTAAAGTGCATACGGAGTTGGATGGAATTGATTTGTTTGTATTCAATTAACTTTATATCAGTGAATATGAATATACTTATCCCATTTCAACCGGAAACTGCCAGTCACTTTTCATTCCCGCATTTTAACTTTCGGTTTCGAGAGTATTTTTAATATTTTATAAAAAAAATAATTCTTTTCTGCATATCATGTATCGTACATTTGCAACTGTCCCGTCTCATTGTTATTATACTTGCTGAATTCTAAACGCATCTTCCATTTTCGCAAGTTTTTTGTGCTCTATTAATTGATTAATAGACTTGATAATATTAAAATAATCATAAATAAACGTGTTTTTACAAAGGGTGCACGTATTTTGGACATGATGGCATAGGTTCCAAGCTGGGTGCATTGACAAGTTGTCTCTTCTGAGCTGGTATTGGCAACAGAACATCCATCGGTCGACCATCCTCCTTTGGCTTTGCTTCTGCAAAACACAAAGGAAAAGAATAACTTAATAATATGAACATCAAAATCCTTTTTATTTTGCTTTTAGGAAAATGACTCACTTTCTTTCAATTCATTTTGAAGTTGAGAAACTTATGAACTGAATTCTGCATATCCAAATCCATGGAAAATGTTTAAGAAAGAAGTCATTTCTTTTATTTATGGTATAATTGATGCCATAGATTAACTGAATAACTTCACTAAAAAATTAAATCTATATCCCAGTTAAAAGACGTGCGTTGACCGAGGCAACTTACTTTCCTTCTCCTACGAAACGCTCATCTAAAATTCATTTGAGGTGTCCTCATATTTCACATGTTTCATGTGGGTTTAAATGAACGTTCCTGTTTATTTTGGCGTCATATCTTGTGAATGCGATAAATAAATTAAGCCATTAGCTATCATTAGATATCTGTATACATGAAACTCAGTTTATATTTATCAAGGCGGTCGAGTCACTTATAATATTCCAATAGCGTATGACAGTAAAATTTTTAATGATATGAAATTCAATGGTTTCAAGCTCCATTCCAAAGGAGCTTTTAAGTTAATTCAATCCATTTCTGCGAATGCTGAGAAAACTTGTGCCAATCATTTTCCGTCGCAGGCGTTTTGCCTCATTGCAGTCGGAAAAGAATCAGTCGCCTTTCCCCAAAGTCGCAGGAAAAGAAGTAGAGAGATTCGAGGCGAGAAAAATAGTTTTCATTTCATTAAAAAAAATGAACCATTATCATGGACCATCCTCTTTACATTTGTATGCAAAATTGTGTGTGTCCTCATCTACAGAGGACACACACAAACGAAATGGCTCTTTACATACATGGATTTTAGAATCCGTTTAAAAATGTGATACATAATTTTTTTTTTTTTACTTAAATAATTGTGTTTCGGTTTTTTAGTGTTGTCTATGTGATTTTTTTGCAATCGATTTTAAATTACTTTCCGAGTCAACGACTTGGTATAAAGCCATCTGTCAAAAAAACTTTTTTAATCGATTAATAAATTTGTATCGCACAGGCAAATAAATAGTCAGACAAGAATATGAAATAATGTTGCATTATCTTCCAGTTTTGATCTATGTTTAAAATGTCAAGTCTCCAGCTCATTGTGAAGTTAACTTTAAAACTGATTGCAAAATCTGCCTCGAGCAGAAATCGTGTTAGTAAAAAAGATGATGGGCAAAAACCTGCAATCCAAAATCGCAAAAATCGGCTCCAAAATCAACTTAGACGTCTTTCCTGAAAAACTCGCCGACTTGAATAAAAAATCATGTTCGATTGTCTAGAACTGATTCAGTTAACGAAAACTCGTTGGTAAAGATTTTCTGCTGTAAATAAAATTCCTCAAGATATTGTAGAACGATTTTAAGTAGAAAGAAGCGATTTACTTTTTAATTTCCAAGGTTGGGTCCCATCTCATGCATTCCCTTCGACGTATCTGCAATGAATGAAACGTTATGCATCTGGATTTCTAATAAAAGAGTAAATATGGTATAGGCAGAAAAGCTCATCATTCGACACATTTAACATTTTTACTAACATCATTAGAAGTTAAAAATGATGTTTATGCTAATCATTTTTGTAAAATATAGTCTTTTAATACAAATGGTAATAGCGCAATTAGATCAATGCAGCAAACAACAGTTTTGTCATTGCTATATCTCTGACGGATTTTCTACACATCAGCCGCATTTTATATATTTCAGATAATATAGATGCATAATTAAAGAGAGAGACGCTATCAGCTGACCGAGAAAATATTATCCTGCATTTTTTGTATATTAGGAGTTGGAATTAAAAATATTAGAGTGCTAGAACAATTTTTTATGGTGCAATCAGAAATGTTAACACACATCAGTAGAAAAATACAGAACTGCAGTTTTTACTGAACACACACACTTGATTCATTTTTTCATAGAAACCACTAAATACACACTTTTGCTAACATGACTAGCTTCTCTACACATAATAATTTAACTATAACAATATTAAATTACCTCTCCATTCTTTTCCATGTCTTCATCAGCCAGAAGTTTACGACCGGTTGCTCGCACCTGATAAAAAAACACATTGACAAAAATTAGAAAACTGTCCCTTTCGTTTTAGAATCTATACTGATAACTGTCTTATCTTATAGTTACATGTGAGTTATGTAATAAAAATGTGAAGATGAATCATTTTTTTAAGAAATGAAATTTAAAATTTAACTAACTATGATCATAGATTAAAGTTTTTTCGATAAAAGAGGGATTTAGCTAGTTCTAAACATTGTATTAAAATCGAAGACTATCTTTAATTTCTTTCGATAAATTATTTACTCGTTTTAATACAAGTTGTGCGTTTGATGCTATTTGCCTAATGTTTTTCAAATCATGGCAGCAAAGTTTCCAAAATTTACAAAATACAATAAATTGCTGATTTTTGCATCACCGGACGCCCGATAAGAATTGAAGTTCAAAACTGGGCTGCAGCGCTTTCCTGAAAATACATAAAACATGTTTTTTATACATTGCAACATGCTCAGGATTTTGAAATGCCGCCAAAAATCAAGAATCATGATCCGAAATTTACCTTTCATACCAATCGCAGAATGATAGGATGGATTATCGATCATCCGATCCTAAAGCTATAGTTTGGCTACCATCTTTTTCCGTTCCCCCCGTCTTTTTTTAATCATCTTATGTCACAGGTAGAGCGAATCTTCAGATAACTCCCCTAAAGAGACGGGAGCTACGAAATTCTAGTCTACACTATGAAAAGGGAGACGCACCTTCCTCCTGTGCTTGAGGATGAGAGTGAGAGGTTCCCTTTCGAGGGCAGACGAACTGGCGTTGGGATTGCAGGTGACCGACACGACTTCGCTGTCGATGAAGACCAAACTGGTGGCGTTTCCTCTGTGGGGAAAAGTAATGACGTTTACAAAGCAACTTTGATAAGACGAGCATTTTAATGTGCTATTTTTTGCCTTGAAATGTCAGGTGCTGCTATTGTTCTGCTTCGACAGATATCAATGCTTAAAAGTCTATACTGCTTATTCGGATAAATAAACTTAAAGTGCATAGTCGATGCCTTGAAATTCAAGGAGGTTTATAAAAGCATTACTCCTACAAGATATTGTTACTGTTACATTACGAGCATGAAATGTTAATTTCTGTTTCTATTCCTCAGACATTTTAATGCAATGCACTTCCTGTTACTTAAATGGATGATTAAAACCTCACTTTGTTTAAGGTTTGTATCGATGTCATTCAGATGGACAGACATTTCAATTCATCACTGGTCGTTTTTACTTACGTTTTTGCATTCCACAGAGGTGCCAGCTTCTCTAAATTTTTATAAGCGTTTCCAGCAAATATTACTTTCGTACCTGTAAGAAAAAAGGAGGATGAAAAGCAGCAATCGTGACGATAAAGATTTCAAGAGAACTTTTATTTCTATAAATTACTTTGCAAGTGAATAACAAAATGTTAAATAGATCATTAATAAATTATGGCACAACCATTTGTTTTAAAATAAACATTATATATATATATATATATATATATATATATATATATATATATAAGTAACCAATCTAAAGT
This sequence comes from Argiope bruennichi, assembly GCF_947563725.1. Lineage (NCBI taxonomy): Eukaryota > Metazoa > Arthropoda > Arachnida > Araneae > Araneidae > Argiope > Argiope bruennichi. The sequence goes on from NC_079154.1 coordinate 142,592,144, forward strand.
AAGATATAGTTTGAAAACGAAAGTAAAATGAAGACGAAACAAAACAGTTTCGAAATCGCAACTAAAAATTATTACCTATTCAAATTAAAACCAAAAAAGGAAAAGGAAAGAAACTTCATAGTATTTAGAGAGCGCAACTGCAGTTACTTCTAAAACACAGATGAATTGATACAAAAGTATTAAAATCAAGTTAATAGGAAAATCAAATAAACTAAAAAAAAAATTAAACCAAATAAAAAAAGAATCCGGCCTAAAGACTTTTTCAAGGGTCACCCTCAGGCAGGGATTCAAAGAAAGGGATTTTTTCTGTGAAGGAAATACAGACAAAGGTCTAATAAGGATTCCTCGTAACCCGAAAATCCCCTGAAATTAGGCCCAAGAGATATACCATTTTAACAGAAAGGAATACAAAACAACAAATTAGAAGAAAATAACCACTACAACGTAAAAATACAATAACAAAAATAACAATATAAATAAAAATATCATAAAATAGCACAAAAGGAAAAACGAAAAGGCAAAAAATTACCATCAGCAGTCAAGGAAATTTTAAGTTATCGAATGTGATTCGCGCTTTTTTAAAAACACTAACGGTAAATTAGGTAAAAAATTGTTGGGCCAAAGGATTAATCCCATACCTTGTTTAATTAAAAAATTGACATTACAGTAATTTGATTTCTATTGGTAATGATTTGTATGTTTTTATTGCTAAATTATCTAGAAAATACCATTGGCCTGCGGAAGGTTTCGGGGAATGGAAAGTGAGAATTTTAAAGGAAATTAAAATAAAAATGAATACTGATTTCGATAGATCTAAAGAACGTAGGATTTATTTTAGTTAAACATTGAAAAACCAAATAAAAGATTTAAAAGAAAAATTTGTTATTACAGTAATAGATAAATCAGCAAATAATTTCTGTTTAATTTGTAAATATTATTATAAAGAACTTTTAATTAATTAATATAACTCTAATGCAACTTATATGTTAAAGAACACCGGGAAAAAGGAATTAGATAAAAGAATGCTAGCTTTCGCAAAAAAAACAAAAAAAAAAAACACCAAAACTAAGACTTGCTCTCTTAACTATCCTTATTTATTCCCAACAGTTAAACTTCATAAAAATCCATTAAAATTCAGATTCGTGACCTGTAGCACTGGCAGTTATAATTACTATACGGGCAAACATTTCTTTAAATACTTAAAAATTATCCTGGACAAAATAAAAACTGAAGACAACTTTATTATTTCTAGTAACAAAGAAGTACTGCATTTTCTTAAAGATAACAACATTAATAAACTTAATACTTTTGATTTCGAAAATTAATACACTAATCTACCTCATAAAAAATTAATAAAGGTATGCACTTCTATATATGACGAATATTTAAATGAAAATATCATTCCTAAAAATAACTAGCTTGAGTTATGTAATTTTAATCTTACTGAAAATTACGTTTTTAATGGTATTAATTTTTATAAACAAGTCAAGGGCATTCCAATGGGAACAGCTTTCTCAAGTGCTTTAGCTAATATTTTCCAACATTACTATGAGAAAAAAATAATTAAATATAATTTAACCCCTTAACTGTTTTATTTTCTTTACTATCTAATAAGATGACACCTTCTATTTTGGGAAAATTTTCTTATTTTGATTCAAATGGAAATCCATTGAATACTTGACTTATCTATGTATTCGAAGTAATTTTAATATTTAATTATAATCGTTATGAATGGTTTATTTTTTGCTTACAACTATCAAAATTCGATACATCGATGCACGTATGGCACTAGGGCAAAACAGTTAAGTGGTTAATAAACGGGTGGAGATATATTGATGACCTACTTTTGATTAACTTCGACAATATTGCTACTAATTGCTATCCATAAGATTTAATTCTAACGGAAACAAATAAAAATCATCTTGAGGCTACCTTTCTGGATTTAAAAATCGAAATTGCTAATGATAAAACAATAGCTGGTATATACGATAAAAGGGATGAATTCAACTTTAAAATAACAAAACTATGTAACTACCATTCCAATCTAAACTCTTAAAATTTTCAAAAATCTAATTTTCTCACAAGTTAACAGGATCAAAAGGGTTTTCAATAATAAAAATTCCTATATTGAAGCATCAAACAACCTCATTAAAAATTTAATTAAAAATGAATTACCTAGAAATTACTGTAATGTCAATTTTTTAATTAAACAAGGTATGGTTTGGGATTAATCCTTTGGCTTAAATAAAAATAGATCTTTCCTTGCATATTAGATTATTCAATAGATGGCGCTGGGAGCCTACAATTTTTTACCTAATTTACCGTTAGTGTTTTTAAAAAAGCGCGAATCACAATCGATAAAATTTCCTTGACTGCTGATGGTAATTTCTTGCCTTTTCGTTTTTCCTTTTGTGCTATTTTATGATATTTTTATTTATATTGTTATTTTTGTTATTGTATTTTTACTTTGTAGTGGTTATTTTCTTCTAATTTGTTGTTTTGTATTTTCCTTTCTGTTAAAATGGTATATCTCTTGGGCCTAATTTCAGGGGATTTTCGGGTCATGAGGAATCCTTATTAGACCTTTGGATTTCCTTCACAGAAAAAATCCCTTTCTTTGAAAAAGTCTTCAGGCCGGATTCTTATTTATTTGGTTTAATTTTTTTTGAAATATTCTTAAATGAATAACGCAACTGAGGAATGCCCTGCAAGTAAAATAAAGCAGATGTAATTTTTATCTCCAATAAATTTTCAAAATTTTAATCTCATATGGATTTTTTTTAAAAAAATGCCTACTTAAAAATTTTAAAAAATTAAATATATAACAATGTCTTGTACTATTTTTCATATGTGAGACATTTGGAGGCGGTATTTGGTAGTCACAGTAATGAAATTAAAAAATATATTATTTTAATAATAAAAATTTCTAGTATAGGAACCCTTAAATACCGACAAATTAATAAAATGCACATAATACGTGATTATGAAGGGTATTTCTTGTCGTAGTTTGAGCTCGCCGGAGATAGATTGCTCTCTCTGAAATAAAATAAAAAATCGCTGTTAAATGGATTACAGATCTAGTTTTAAAAAATGATGCCAGGAAAGTTTTAATAATGCTGAGAATTAACTTGATTGTAACATCAATTTCGATTCTGGCCTTTATTGCAACACAGAGAAAAGTCCCTTCAGATTTGACTCAATGAATCCCTTTAATATCTAGTTTTTTCCTATTTTAATTGCTGATATCTTCTGTTTAAGGATATTATGTCGATTTTTTAAAAGAAAAGTGTTTATGAAGTGTTTCAAATGCTATGAACTTTATCGTTATTGTGTCGAATTTTAATAACTATCAATGATATTATTTAAAAAATACAATTCCTTGATGTACTTTTGGCGAAGGTGGTTGACGATGTGGTTACCAATTAAATTAATATTAAAATCTGAATGAGTCACAGAACCAGAAAGTGAAAAATAATCATCATTTGAAAGCTTTCTTACACGACCTTCGCTCGGTCCATCCGTTGGCGTCCGGTCCTCGGTTGGCGTCTCTCTCTTATCTCTCTTGTGTCACACATTCTGCATAACAAGGTTATCTATGCTGGGAAGAATCATCGACCTTCTAACCATATAGCAGAGACATGTATCGATAAATTGATCTTTTGAATTTCCGTTCAACTGCCGTAAATCGTTGCAGTTGGTATTTACTATAAGATAATGCATGCTAAGCTAAAAGCGTCTCAAGCCATGTGCTTCAATGCAACTTATAATTGATTTGATATTCTTTCATTCATAAGATTGTATTTTAGAATATATTTATATAAATTTCGCTTGCATTATAAAGGCACCTACATATTTATATGATCTATGAATTGAAAGAACTATATACAAGAAATAATCAAAATATATGCATTATGAAATTTCAATTAAAATTAAAACCTATTTCTGAAAACAAACTAAAAGAATTTTAAATTATTTCTGAATCAAACTAAGAAAGATACAATTGTATTTAGAGAGCGCTAATGCTGTTACTACTAAAACACAGATGAACTTAAACAGATTAGTAAAAATACCAAGTTAATATTAGCAAACAGAATACAAATAGAATCAAAAAGGAAGAAATTAAGAATCCGGCCTGAAGACTTTCTCAAGGGTCACCCTTTATAGAGAACTATTAACCAATGAATATAACTAATGCTACTTACATTTTAAAGAATACCGGGAAAAAGGAATTAGATAAAAGAATGCTAGCTTTTGCGAAGAAAACTAAAATTAAGACTTGCTTTTTAAACTATCCTTATTTGTTCCCAACAGTAAAATTTCATAAAAAAACAATTAAAATTTAGATTCGTGACTTGTAGCACTGGCAGTGATAATTACTATACGGGAAAAAATTTCTTTAAATTCTTGAAAATTATCCTGAACAAAATTAAAGATGAAGATAACTTCATAATTAATAGTAAAAAAGAAGTTTTGATAATAACCTTAACAAACTTAATACTTATGAAGATAACAACATTAATAAACTTAATACTTATGATTTTAAAAATTCATATACTAATGTGCCTCATGAAAAATTAATAAATGTCTGTACTTTTATATATGACAAATATTTAAATGAAGATATTATTACAAAAAAAATAACTGAATAGAATTATGTAAATTTAATATTACCGAAAATTACGTTTTCAATGGAATTAATTTTTATAAACAATGACAGGAACTGTTTTCATTAGCATTAGCCAATATTTTTCTACATTACTATGAGAAAAAAATAATTAAACACAATTTAATTAACGGTTGAAGATATATTGATGACTTGCTTTTGACGAATTTAGATAATACTAATATTGTTACTAATTGTTATCCAAAAGATTTAATTGTAACTGAAAAAAATAAAAATCAACTTGAAGCTACCTATCTGGATTTAAAAATCGAAATTTCTAATGACAAAACATTAGTTGGTATCTACGATAAAAGGGATGAATTCAACTTTAAAATAATTAAGTTTAGTAATTACCATTCTAATCTAAACTCTAAAATTTCCAAAACTTTAATTTTCTCACAATTTAATAGGAATAAAAGAGTTTGTAATAACTAAATTTCTTATATTGAAGCAACAAATAATGTCATTAAAAACTTAACTACTGATGAATTCCCAGAAACTATTGCAATATAGAAGTTTTAATAAAAGAAGGCTTGACATCTCACTAATCTTTTGACACAACTAAAAATAGACTTTCGGCTACATGTCAACTAACTCAATAGATGACGTTGAGACTTTCCAATTATTTATTAACTTGAATGACGAAGCGTTTTTATGCAAGGGCAGGAAATGACGCGGGAAACGTGATGTGAGCCTTTTTATGTAGAGATTTTACCTGCTACTGATATGTACTTTCCTTTTTGTGTCAATAATTGGTTGTGAATGTTCTTTTATAGTTTATATTATGTTATTATAATTTTCGCTTGAATTGGAGATTATGATTTATTGTTTTATTTCTGTAAAAAATGATTTATCTCTAAGGCCTCTAGGGGATTTTCGGGTCATGATGGGTCAATATTTTTGGACAAAAGTCAGACCCCTCACAGATAAAATCCCTTGCTTGAATCCCTGCCTGAGGGTGATCCTTGAGAAAGTCTTCAAGCCGGATTCCTAATTTCTTCCTTTTTGATTCTATTTTTATTCTTTTTGCTAATATTAACTTGGTATTTTTTACTAATTTGGTTATATATATAATTTAAATCATAATTAATTTTCCAAGTTTCAAATTTAAATTAGCCCTTGTTAGCTTCATACTAAAATGTTTAATTATTTCTTGATCCAATTCCCATTGTTTTTTTTTTTTAATTTAACTAATTCTAACACGCCCTCTGATGACTTTTGCATTTTCCACACTCAGATAGAAGGGATAAATTTCCCGAATGCTTACAGTATTTTTTTAAAGATACGTAAGATTCCCTTTCCTAAATCTACACATATCAGTGAAATCCCTACCAGAATCTCACAGTAAAATTACTGAAGGGAATAATTTCTGCCACTTTATTCTTGTATCGCGATGTAAAGAGACGTCATTTTATCATTGCTTCTTTCTTGTACCCATTATGACTCCCGTGGTGAAATAAATCGATATTCAAATTTCAAGAGGTCCCAAGAGGTTTTCGGCCATCCTTTTGCAAAATTATGATAATTATGATTACCTATATATATATCATAGTTATCGATAAGAAACAAGCATGAAATCGAATCAAAATGGGTAAAAGTATGCAACTATTTACATGAAGCGTATTGAATTTTGCAGAGGCTGCCCCAACGTGGAAAATGCAGTCTTCAATAATAATAATAATAATAATAAAATGAAATTTTATTTCATTCTAGACGTAAACAAAAGCCAGGTGAGATTCAAACAATTCGTTTTCCATTGCTTACGTTTGTCCATTTCTCCATAAACATTTTTCGTCATCTGAACCCGAACTTTTCCTTCATCTTTCTTCTCCTCTTCGTTGTCTTTTGCTGATCGTCTCCTTCTTTGGCTCTCTTCTTCTTTCAAGTCTGGGAAGAAGATGGGTTCGTCTGCTTGGTGTACATCGTACAGCATTCGTTTGCGGATATCGGAGTCTAAAAATAGAGAGAATAATCACCACAGAAACTGTCGTCATCTTCGACTTCACTCTTTACCTTTGAAAAATTGCATAAATTCGATCGAATTTAGCCGAATCGTGATGCATTAATATTCTTATTGAGGCAACACGAAGACTATTTTGAGCCTCGTATTTTTGAATCATCATCATTAAATCATAATCATCTCCTCAATATAAAGTTGGCCGAGTTTCATTATCAATTTGAAGCATTATTTCCAGAATAACTCGAATTTCTACAGAGCTGTACAGAGAAATAACTTCATTTATGGTTTAAGAAAGCAATAAAGCTATTCGTAACAAGTTTTTCTAGTTTTCTCGATCTCGTAATAGTTGTAGAGAATTCTTCAGAAATAATCACTGAAAATGACTTAATCCTTTGCATTTGGAAAAGTAATTCGTTGCATATTTATTCACCTAATCGAAGGACTTTTTTTATCGATCAGAAAAACAAATATACATCATTGTTTTAAATTGAATTTCTTCGAAAAGTCAATCTTACCAGTCTATAGACATTTTAAACTAAAATTAAAAATGAATAATAAAACCTCAAAATGATGCACCGTTTTAAATAGTGCGTTAGAGAGTGCAAAGGATTTCTTTGGTTGTCTTGAAGGGTTTCATTTCAATTCTGAATCTTCCTCTCTTTTTTTTTGTATTTGCATTAGTTTCGAAAGCAGAGATATTTCTTGAAACCTAATTACAATACAACAGTCATTTAGTGTTCACTTGTTGGAAAAAATTAACGTATTTCTGATTACAACGTTATCAAATTAAGCTAAAAAAATTTGTAATAGAATTTTCGAATGTATAGTGAAGTGGATTTTTAAAATTCACAGCGGGGACAAAACCAGTTAATTAGGCCTTCCAATGCGTCATTTTACCAGTCAAAGACTTGTTGCTAATCCACTGAAAGAAAAAATAAAAATTCATCACTCACACGTATGGCACGAAAAATGAAATAATAAATCAAAAATGAAATACTAAACGATAGTTTTCCAGGGCAGATTTTAAAATATTATACAAAAATATATAAAAATATAAAAGATTTTTTAAATAACTGAAATAAATGGGTTCTAGATTTGAAATAAGTAATATAAATTAAATAAACCAAAAATAATTGCTTTAATACTTGAAAAATGTGAAATAAATCGTGGGAATTGGTAATTTTTTAACACACCTTCGAGAATTTGAGAAAAAGTTGTCGTTACAACTTTAGTACAAAATATGCATAATAATAAAATATTCAATAAAAATTCTCATTAGTTCTGAAACAGATATTGCGAAAAGAATGGAACTATTCAGCTTTTTAAAGATAGAAATTATGAGATAATTGGACATGTATTATATACGGAAGACAGTCCCCATGTCTTGTAACACGTTATGAAGGAAACTTATAAAAGATATTTTATAGCTTTTAGAGTTCTCGATGTGATTTTTTCCGAACCCCAAAGAAGAATATATATTTTGATGACCTCGAATGTGTGATTTTTTGTCGCATTAGAAAACAAAATGAACCCACTATGAGGCTTCGCAATTTTTCTATGTTTTCCACTGCATTTTGTTTATGACTAAGCAACTTACTGATATTCGTTGAGTCGCGAGTAAACAATAAGGGTTCTTTTCCATTATCAGTTTGCTTCATTTTCTGCACCTGGTAATCAACGACCAGATTCAAAAAGTCCACCGAAGATTTTCCCTCCTGAAAAGCAAGAGACACTCATAATGATACATTTCGAATACAAATGTTCAGAAAAGAATAGAGAAAGGCAGGGTTACATTTTGTATTTTTTGCCATCCATCTATGTATTTTTCCTCCAAAAGATTGCTTGCCAAATCTTGTACAACCTAAGAGGAAACATAAAAATTAGGTGATAAAAATCTAACTTGCTGATTTTATGAGCACATGTTGTCAATTTGTTCTATGCGATGTGAAGAGAATGATATGTTATTCGATTACAAAGCAGTTGTAGTTGTTTAGTCTAATCCATGATTGCTATTCAGCCCAGAAAAAAGTTCCCATCCATTCCGCGAAAATTTAATGTTCCAATTTACTCTTTCATTTAGATGATATTATATGCATATAAAATTATTATAATTATATAATATTATATGCATATAAAAAATTCAAATAAGAAAATGGATTTTAAAATACAAGGTGTCCATAATTAAACGACCCGATTTTAAAGTTGTCCCCACACAAAATTATTGTTCAGAAAATTATACATTTTGTACCGGACGTAATGAAGGGAGTGGAATTTGTGTACGTGGATACAAAGAAATGATTCAAAGGGGGGCTTTTTTAATGTATTGTACATTTAGCAAGCAATTGCGGAAGTTATAAACTTATATTACAGCAAAACGCGTCCAACACGATGGCCACTGTTTTTAGCTGCCATTTGAAATCGCAAGGCAGTATATTTTAAGAAATGTTGTCGTGAAATGCTGCGTTTAAGGACAAGTGAGCTTCTCAGATGTTTCAAATGCTCCCAAAATCAAAAGTCATCAGGAGGAGGCCGCACATCACGGAATGGTTGATGACACGTTCTACTGTGAAGTTCATTTTGTGGACACAAAGGTAGTGAGGAAGAGATTGTACGTGAAAGATGCTAGAAAATCCAGAACAGTTTTATTCTATAACAGCAACGCATATCGCCGGCCGGTGATCGGGGGCGCTGTTGAATCTCTGGCATTCCATTTCTCTAAGAATAAATTATGCAGCAAAATCACGCCGCACCATTATTTTTGATGACTGTAGCGGAAACCATGTGACTAAGCATGGATTTTCCAGTTCTCAAATTCGGTAGCTGCGAGTATTTACCGAACCGTCTGAACGAAAGTGCGCTCCGTCGGTTCAAAAGATATGCCAAAACTATTCCATATCAGCCTGAAAAGAAGCGTATGTCTTTCGAAATTATGAGGAAGCGACCTTTGCATGAATTAAAGATGGCAACAACGAACAATGTTACAACAGAAACTTTGTCCCACACAATCTGAAACGCAACCGCCTCTATTGCTTCTGTGGAAAAAGGGGTTTCTTCCTCTTCTAGAACGAACATTAAACGAACCATTTCACCAAATTTGGTTACGATTAATCAAAATTTGTTAACAATCAATGAATTTTTTCGCATACCTTTCAAAGTACGATATTTTCTTAAAGCAACTACTACAGAATTATCGTTTTAGTAAAACCATTTAATTAACAAAGCTCTCTCATAAACGAAAAGATATTTTGATTAACAGTAGGAAGTATATCGAAAACAAAATCCCCGCGATAATTTCTATGCTTTATGACAATTGCTGCGTGTGGACAAAAATTTGATTATTTTTGTTTTCTTCTTTTTCCTTCGTTTAAATCTTTTGTTCGAAAATTAGTTATCGAACAAGTTTTCGAACGAGTGCAATTATTGAAGGACACCTCGTAAACAGATCTAGTGCTTCGCATGCAATCGAAGACAACTTTCGTAAGGACATTCGAATGCCTCGACCGAAAGACATCTCACCGATTGAATGTTTTGTTTTTCCCGTGTTAACTATGAAGCTGATTTTTTTTTTTTGTAAGTTTCAGTTAAAAACAGTGGGCTCAAGTGTGTTCGATGACATTTGCCGTTGAACCAAGAGGATTTTTAAGTATATTCATTAAAGTTTCGTCACTACACAACTTTAAAATAAGAATCGTTTCGTTATGAACACTCATTCTGCAGGGTATAAAATGATTTGATAATGAGAAGAAAAACAGATATGTATCTAGAACTATTCAAGCTAAAATGTATGAAATAAAACAACTTGGGCAGTGAATTCTGATATATAATCACTTAAAACAAAGATTATTTCCGAGGTATAAAACTGCTTACAGAAAAAATGAATCCGCCCTATCTACGGGAAAAGTGATAAATTAGATAATATTGTCACGTAGATACTTGAGTGTGGAACGCAATGACACACACAAGAAGTAAAGCTAAACCAATTTATTCACTCAACTCTGAACTGGGAACACAGTGACTGACAAATCTTCTGCTTTTATACTAGTAGGGAAAGTTCCAGAATACTTTTCTGGAGATAGTAAGAAAAGTCCAGAGCACTTGTCTGGTAAACTAAAGAAATGCCCAGAATCTTCTGGAGCGTGAAATAAAGAGAAACATAAAATCAAGGAATTAAATATTTACGCAAACTGTGAATCGCATCGACTCTAGCTGATTCGAACTTACAATCTCTTGATTATGAGATCAGTGCTATAACCATTCGGCCATGAAGAGTCGATTGCCTCTTTTTAAAGTGGCAATATTTTTGAAACTAGCTACAGTTGTGAGATAAATACTACAGCATACTCGAGACAAATACACTGAAAATAAGCATGGCGGATATGTATACGGCATTCGGGACCCATCACTATCAGATATCATCATCTGATCTCAAATTACACGCAAGAAATAAGCAAATGATTTAATACTATTCTTTGAGCATTCCATTTTCACGGCTGATTTTGGAGGCTTCGATAAAGGAAATGATCTCACCAAAACTTTCTCTAACGAAGGATTATTTCAGAAAATGCCTCTCTTGGAACTTGTATACAATGGTTATGAAATATTAGCCTTGGCGTGCATTGAACATTTAAATGATGAAGTTCGATTAAATCGCATAACATTTTTGCTATTCTTCCATAATGTAGGGATTTAAAAAAATAGATGTGATTTTTTAAATATGAGATTTTATGAATATAACCGTAGACAAATAACTGATGGTTGTACTTCTTATATGATTTTATTTATAAAACAGTGGGAGTGGTCTCTCGAAAGCTTTCTCGCATTCTCTGTAATATAGGTATTATCTCAGAGAACGTGCTAGATGACAGTGACGTACAATAGTTACGAAATATGAACCTTTGGCATGAATTTAGCATTTTTGCTGAATTTGTTGTATCGTTCCTTAGAGAGTTTTTTGGCCTGGCAGACCATTAATAACATCTGAAAATCGAAAGTGTGTTTTAGATACTTTTTTCCCCAATGCATTGAAACCAAAATTTAACACTGAATTACAAAATCACATACCAAATTTGATATATTTCAGTAAGCGTTTTTTGAGCTATCGCGCTTACACGTTTCTGAAACAACAGATCGACAGACAGGAAACTGCTGGTTGGATCTGGCTCAAAATTTGATGGGCACCTACACTATAGATGTTGAATCTGTGCACCCAATTTCAGCCATCCAGATTTCTTCGCTTTGTAGTTATCGCGTTAACTTGCATTCGAACAGCCGGACAGACAGACTTCCTCTGAATAGATTTTTCTCAACATTTGAATAGAAATATACAAATTTGGTGTAAAACCAAATTTCAATCGTCTCTCTCAAAGCTTTTTGAGTAATTTTTGTCACAGACCGATAGACAGACGGACATTTTCCAAAAATAAGTTTTTCGAACTTGGGAAGATCTAGAACATGGAAATTCATCAAAATGTCAAGTTTCTGATGATTGCAATATTTTCTCTATACTTCGTGTGCGAATAAATAAAAAAATCTAAATCTGCACCAGAGCGCAAAAATTTTATTTTTCTTTATATAACGTATAATATAATAAAATTTATTTGATTACATATATTGCCTAATTCATAAGGCGGGGAACTCATGCTGACTTGAGAAACGCCGGCCCAGTTTGTGAAATATATTGGTGTACTTGCAGAAGCAAAAAGGATCACTGCGTCGCAGCACAGCTGAAGAAATCCTGCAGATATGTATTAGATGGAAGATTCGGCGACAATTTTCAGGCATAATTAAGCGTGTGTCGTTTCGGCTTGAATTATCGCTGCCTGTAATGCCCCTTTATAAAAATATACAAGTAGTGGTTAAATTAATGGAAACACCCCAAATGCATACAAGAATTTTTGTTAATAAGGCGTAGGACCACCTTTGACATGTAATATGTAGCTTGAACCTACATTAGTTCTGCTATTTTACAATTCTGACAAATGTAAGACGTATACAACTTCACTAAAACTACCTCATATTACCATGATATATATATATATATATATATATACTTTTATATTAAAAAAAAACAGTGGCTTACGAAGGGATTCTTAAGTATCACTTTTATTTACAGATGCTTCCATTATTTTTATAACCCTCTGTATTTTATATGGAATCGAAGCCATAAATTTGTCCTTGTCCGACGCGAATACAGTTTTTATGCAAAAATTATAAAAGAACTTCATTGAGTTGTAAGGCCTTTTGACACATCTTGATGAAAGACATTCTTGTTCTTACCATCAGTTCTTCCAAGTCTGAGAGACTCAGTTCATCAGGTTTGTCCCACGTGAGGACGATCAGCTTTTCAACAATGGATATGAGCAATCTCAATTCCTCGTCATTTCGATCATCTCCTTCATCGTCTTCACTGCCTAGAAGGGAGAGAAAGAGGGGAGAAGGAGAAAAAAAAATTGGAACTGAATTGTTTAGAGAATTTTCGCACTATTTCCACTTAGCCGGTTAGAATATTTTCTTAAAGGCTATGTTAGGTTAATTTTTAAAATGAATGACTTCATAAAAACTTTCCTCAAATTCAGATTCTATAGCTATCTTTTATGCTTTGCAACACATATCGAACGGATACTTTTTTTCTTTTGGAAAATTTGACTAAGCAAAGGATTTAACACAATGCTTTGTTGGGTTCCAGCCATTATGAGTTGGCGGATTCTGCTGCTAAATTTGCATCAATCGCACTTAACAGATTAATCCCTTTATCTGATGTTAAATGCTATATCAGGACGTATATTTACAAAATGGGGCAGCAACAATGAAATTTACAAGAAAATAACAAATTATTTTCCTTAAAACCCATACTTAATAAATGGCCTGGTGCTTCAGTTAAGAGAAAGGATGTTATACTGACTCGTCTTCGTATTGGGCATACATGTTTCACATATACTTTTTAATGAACACCCTATTCAGTGGTACACATTTTAATCCAATTAAAACTTCCATCATTTTTTTATTACAACGGCTTTTATCACTTAACGTTGTAGTGGGAGAAAATCCTCACTCTAATTTTTTTTTCTTTTGCAGTCGATAGGCCTTTTACATCATGCGCGATTACTTTTATCGTAGGTCACTTTGTTTTAAAATAATTAACAATTTTATCAAAATGCCAATGGTAATTTAGAATCTTGGTTATAATTTAGAAATTCTTTCCCCATAATTTTGTTACCATATGCTCCTATATTTACCATATGTTTGGTACAGATGGCCATATTTAGCCTTTGTGGCACTAAAATCAGACTTCAACTCCAGCTCCTTGAGTTATTTCACTAAATATTCTCGACTTGTATTCAGAAATATCCTCTAAAGGTTTCTTAGATGCCCTTTTCCAAACATGGTTTGCTACCGATGTTTTCTGATTGCGTATTTTTATTATTACGGTGACAAATTTTTTAAGCTATTGCCCCAAGAAAGGGATCTTTGGATTAAAAGAAAAATCTCTCACCAATGCCGCTGATTTTATTGCCATGCAATTTCTTCTCCGTCTGATTTCCCCAATATTTAAAAAATGTTTATGTAAATGTATCCAATATTTAAAACCCTTTATATTATCTCTCAATGCGAAAAGTATAATTACATAAACAGTCAGTAAACATATTTCTGACAATAAAGAAAAAAAGAGGATACCTTTTGGATCATTTTCTACTTCAGAAAGAGATTTCAGATGATTCAAAGCATTTATTAAACCTTCCGTATTCTCCACAACTAGGTTGTCCTAATAAAATGAAAAAAAAAAATCATTTATTTGGCATGAATATTCTGATCGTAGTGTTACTGATCTTATAGTATATACAATAATGATGTTAATTAAATATATATTTTATGTGGAATCTCCGCGTAACAATATAATGGTTCGTGAAATGTCAGAAGTCCGCGCACAACAGAAAATTACCTTTCTATAATCGCGTTTCGAGAACTGAGAAAAATGTGAAACAACAGAATGTCCAAGGAAACAATTTCGTGACAACTCTGTAAAGGAAATAAAAATCGCCGAATAAGAAGAGCAATTAAAGTTTTTTTAACATCATCAATCAGTTGCAGTAAACTTGAAGGTTGGTAGATTTCATTAACGCAAGAGTTATTTTTTTTCTATACTATGCCAAGCATGAAAGCAAAATTGGGGAAATTTCAGCGTAAATTATAACAATCCATTTTTTTAAAAGGACTATTTTGGGACAAACATCGCCATCTTGAATTACGGTCAGATAACGAGAGTTGTACTGAAACCGTCCATTCTTCACTTTCATGCCACAGTGGTGTGAGGATCTTTAATATCACATCTGATGAGCTGCAAGCTGTAGAGTTTCGAAGGTTTGAATCCTGAATCCTGTAGCGGAGGTGAGTGCGGATACCAATTATGATGAAAATGATATTCGGATTATGCGAAGACGCAGAGAATAAATAATTCCTTCTTAAATGCACAAAGAATAATTCTAAATAAGTTAAAGATGCATTCCGAAAGGATGATGTCCCGTTTAAATGTTGGATTATATTGGCACAGCATCCGAATCTAGCCATTTCGCGACAAATATAGTTTTAAATTCAAGAACTTCGCAAGAGTGTAATGCTATATATTGAAAGTTAGGAATATTTCTCAGATAAGAGTCTATCTAAAATAAAACAATTTTAATTTTCAAAAAGAGAGAGTTTAAATATTGAAGAAAGTATGATAGATGGACGCACCCGATGAATAACGTTAGAAGTGATAATGAAGGAAATATTTCTTTAAATACTTATAAAAATATTGTACTACTGGAAAAAATCGCTTTAACAGGACCATCATTCTTTCTTTTTATTCTTTTAACATTTAAACCTATTTCCTGTACCAGTTGTTTATTTTGTGAATATGGAGCTGCATGGCATGCTATTTAAGAAGCTTACAAATCATGTCATACATGTTACCTCTTTTTGATGGGGTAACAGAATGCGAGTCACCCCATTCACGGTCGAAACTTACCATGTTTTCCAATATCTTTTCAGTGTTTGTTTCGCATCGCAAAGGATGGGTCTCCACGTCGCAGGCTGAGGGGAGAGAGAAAGATAACAATCACACATTGAAATGCAAATTATTCTTTAGAAGAAAAGCAGCTTATGAATTTATTTTCGGAGGCAGGGAAATACGCGTTGAGAGGCATTAAAGTCATACAGTCAAGAATTAAGTGAATCAAATATTTAATTCACTTCATTCAAGATGGGAATTTTAACCCCAATCCATTTGTGAAACACAAATTCAGCTGTTCGAGATCACAACAACGCTGTCTAATTGGGACGGCAGCTGGACTCGGATACATGAAGAACAGAGGGACTTTTTTTTTACTGGGAACAAATCCAGCAAATTTCGATGCAAAATTTTCATTTTGGAGAGTATAGAAAGAGGAATTTCCAGAGCGAAAGCCATTTTCAAGTTATTGCATTCTGGAAAAATTCATCGACATTTCAAAAAAAAAAAAAGAAATGGTTTAACCCGTCTTTGCATGTTAGAAATTTCTATCATAACATTTAGTGGACAAAACATTATACTCAAAACAGGTGTACTATAAATTGGTTGTTGCAGGCAACTTTTTTAACGACTATTGCGTAATAAAGAATCAGCTGTCAAAATAAATAAATAAAATGTTCCTAATCATTATAGCGGGTTTGGTCTTGCCATTCTGCTGTTTGTTGTGGTTGGAAGAAACGTGCGATTTCTTGAATATTTTTTTATAACTAATCTGACAATTTTTTTCTAATAAAAGCGATGAGTGGAGAAATTTAGAAGAGAGGGACATTGAAGATTGGCCAAAAGTAGGTGGGTCACTCCGGTGCAAACACCCTAAATGCAGAGGGTATTCTACAATCTCATGCAAAAATGTGGAATTAATTTGTTTTTAAATAAAAATAATAACTGTTTTTTAACTATCAACAGGAATAAAAATGATAAAAAGATATATTATTTTTTAAAATTTATTTTATACTGAGCTTAACATGTAAATTTGCATGATAATAGATATTTCCACCATGTTTTTTTATGTTTTTTAATTTATTTTATATTATATATTTGTACTAGGATTTTTATAAACATTTTCCCTTTAATCTAGAGCATGAATTATATCACCCTGATTTATTTCATAGAAAAAGAAAAAAGAAGAAGACAAAAAAAAAAAACACGCAAAGAAAGGTTAAAAGAAGTTTTTTTCATGCAATGTCATCACAAATTATTATTTACAAATCTTACGTTTCTCACGCCAGTCATTGTGTATGATATCATTATTTATAATTTGTGAGCAGAAATCAAAATGTCCGTATTAAAGTTTGCTATTTCACAAATACTTTAGATTAGAAATGTTTATTGACGCAATATTTAACAACAACTGCTAGCTTTATACTTCTTTTCAATAACACGTTTCTTAAAAAAGAACATTAATAAGCACAAGCATTATCGAATTCTCCCTTTCTGAAATTCATGGAACGACAAGAAATTGTTTTTCTGTTCCTTCGTATTATTAGTATGCCTATACGGATTATTTGTCTATTTTGTACTAAAGAATTGTTTATGAATATCAATATATAAAACAAAAAATTGATTACAATCCAATTCGTAAAAAATAATGAAATAAAAATATGTATTTTCTTTAAGATTTACTTACTTGTGTTCGGATCTTTGGAATCACAATTACGATTGGCAGCATGAAAAAGAATGACAGAAATTTTATTGAATAAAATGCAAAATAAAATTATCTCAAACAATTAGCAGAAAAATAATGCATTATGAAGTATTAATGATGAATTCAAGTGATTAGAAAGGGAGAATTCTTGTTGAGCACATTTAAAAGATATTCAAGGACTCAAGTGACAACAATTAATGTAAAGTTTATAACGTCTACAAAAAGGCTTGACAGACACTTTTCCTGGCTGGTAGAGCACTTGAGAAACATTGAGGTGGGTGCTTGGGAAGGAAATCCACTTTTATTCATAGAATTTACTTTAATTTTATTCTGAAATATAAACCGAAACCTTTTACCAATTCCTTTGAAAACCGTTTCATCTCTCACGCCCTGAAACCAGCTTTCGTCATTTTTGTCTCAGTCTGCTTGAGCAGAATATTTTAGTTCATAGCATGTTTATTAAAATATAACAAGACTTTTTTTTTTTGGTTTTTATATAGCTGCTAACCAGGTACAATATTGGTATAACCAATTATATTATCCGAAGTGCCCATTGGGAAGCTAGAAGAGGATTCATTTGAGAAGGATTTCGCAGATTTTGACCTTCTGTATAAGATCTATGAGATGGCCCCCCCTCTTTTCAAAATTTCAAACCGCATTAATAGAAGGATGCCTGATTCTCTACAAATTCAACGCTTACTATGCATTATATATATATATATATATATATATATATATATATATATATATATATATATATATATATATATATATATATATATATATATATATATATATATATATATATATATATATATATATATATATATATATATATATATATGATAGATCTTCTATGGAAAATAATTCGTATTAAATTAAAAATTAAATGAAAATATTTTACAATAAAATATTTGTTGTAGATAATTTCACTGTGCTTATTTTAATAATTTTTTTCCTTCAAACGTAGTTGGGTGAATCTTTATCAACAAAAATGAAGTATGCATAACCAATAAGAAAAGAATTATTTCGAATATAACCTTTTAATTTAAACAGATAATTACTAAATGATATTTATCCTTATACCCTTGAATAAACCTTGAATTTTTAGACCAATGAGAAATAAGATGTTGATTTTTTTGATGATCTATGATCCTTTTCGGTCACCCATGACGTGAGCCTTTCATTAATAGAAATAATTCAATTTTTCCTTTTCTGGTGTACATTGCAAATGATATATTAGCCTAATTTTTACTTTGTCTGCCTGTTTTTACTTGTTGTAACGGTTACACAGTAAAGAATTTACTTTCCAGTTTACTATATATGTATTAACTGCTACCGATTCCCTTCTCTTCTTCAATGTTCCTTGCATCAAGCGCATTTCATTGTTATATTCCAAGTTGCGTATTTAATTGTTATAATGAAATATTCCAAGTTCGATGAAGTTAACCCCCGACTTCCGGTTAAAAATGACTGATAATAAAGAAAAGAGCTCCCTTATTTTATTCGTCAAAATTCCCACAATGACAGTTTTTAAAGTCTTCGTTTAAAAAATAATTTTAAAGGTAATTCCATATGTAATACAATGATACGGGAACATCCGCAACAACTGACACAGTGCGGAATGAAGGCCTACAGTAATACATATTATAGCCTTGCCGCTCCACCATAAATTCCCTAACGAGCCAGCCTAAACCAGCCGAAAAAAGTCCTCTCGTGAAGAACTACCCGAGTTGTTTAGAACCTCTTTCCGACGGACCGTGCGCATCTTCAGACAGGCACATTTTGCTCTCTTTCCTCTCTCTTGTGGTTTTCCGGAGTTCGTTCATGTCTACTCATTTTATCGACAATTTGAGGGAAGCCCTCCACGGAAGACGTCCACGGACAGCGGGGGGGGGGGGTCATGCAATGGGTCAGTTGGCAGATTTAGGACCATATCCATAAAGGCTACGGGCCTTCAGAACAGGTCTTAACAAGTCTGGATTTATCAAACCTGTAGTTATATATCTCTGTAAAACAGGATATCTGGTGATCCGACAGCTACGGCCATTCAAGTCGGATGGTTAAATAAAAGTCACCTATCTCAGGCCGAAGCTATGTCCTGTCAAGATCGACCCTTCCAAATCTGCGAAAGCGAAGCCACTACCCACTTGACGCTCGACAATTCACCAACCAAGAAAGTCAGCCCATGCTTTATCACTTTCTCAGACCCCTCCCCCCTCGACAGGCGAATGCGGACGGTTTTTTTCTCTCATTCATCGTCGGAAATTGGAATACAGTTGGGAATGAGAATGGAAAGTTGTACAGGGGGATTACTAGGGATTAGAGGTATAAGGGAAGTGAAATTTGGTTATTCCACCTCTCAGACAGAAGAAAAAATTATTTGCTTGTACTACTTTATTACCATCTATAAAGGAAATATTAAGAGTTTCTAACAATATGATTTTTTCTTATTTATTTTTGTCCATTACCGTGTCCACCGAGGAAGAATGCGATCTCACTACCGTTGAGGGCCCACATCCAGATTGTCAGCTCATCGTATTCGCCGTATGCGAAGTTCTCGAATTCTCCGTCTGATGTCTGAAGACAACCTACCGTCAGCATCATTGCACCATCCCTGGAAAAAGATGGCTCCACGTCATCAGGGTAGCGTACTTGTCCGATCATCACGCTGTTCACGAACAACTAAAGAATTAAAAAAAAAATCTGAGAGGATTATCTTTCACAAGAAAGAAACTGTGGAAAAGTTTACAGGTAAAATTTTGTTGAATTACTTTTTTAACAGGCTTGTATTTTAAAAATATTAAACTGCCTTAAATTTAATATAAGGCAATATGCATGGCATTATTTGAGTTTGTATGAATGGAACATCTGGTTGAAATGACACTTTGAAAAAAAAAATGTAAGTTTCAATAGTTCAGCAGATTGCAATGTGTCATATTATTCAGTAATTCAAATTTTCTTTGTGAAATAATCGACATAAATCTCGTCTAGAATCATCTCTCAGTTTTGCTACATACTTTTGTTTGTGGTATTGGGTTGCCCAGCAGAATCTTATGACGAACGTCCGCCAGTTGATAAAAGATTTCTGTGCTCATCGTCTATTAAACTATGTTAAACTGAAAAAAAAAAGAATCTTAGGCAGTTATATAGAGCGAATTCGAAAGCGTTTAGACTCACTTCAAGGGCAGGTCATCGTAGCAGTACAAGTCATTTTTACAGTAGAATCATAGAGTCAAATTCTTTGACTCTTTCCTCCACTAGTGAGGCCTCAAGTATTACAAATTTCCGTTGAAAGAGTTACAACATGCGAACCGAACTTCATTTCGGTCAGTATGCCCAAAGATTTGTTGTTCATGCCCAGCCTGACTTACCATTATGTGTTTAACGCTGCATAAAGCGTGCAATATTTTTATTCATGCCGCTGTGTTATTGTACTATTATGAATTTGTATTCCATTATGCCCGAGTTGTAAATTGTATCTAATGTGCCTTTTCTTTTTACTTCATTCATTGGCACAAAATACCTTGCAGTGGTTTTCCTTCCCATTATGGGATGAGTGGTTACGCGAGTATTATGGGAAAGAAGGCATGCTTCTACATGCCTGGCCTACCCTTAAAGTTTGTTGAAGGACTTTCGAATCAGTCTGTTGTTTAAAGTTTATTTAGCAGTATGAATTCAATAAAAAAAGAGCAAGGGCCCAGATTTTTATTCTTTGTGGAATTGAACTACGACTAAAATTAAGAGTTTTTAAAACATTATTTTCATTTTTTTGTGTGGAATTAGCATTAAAATATCATTTCAAAACATTGAATGAATCAGATGGTATTTTGATTTTAATGCGCTTAGCATTAATCTTTGTTTTTTCTCGTCATTCACTTCAGGAAAGAATAAACAATGAATCGAAAGGTAATGATATTTGAATAAAAGCAAACATTTTATAATTTATTTTGTCTAAATATAAATCTGTTTCATAATGCATTATGTTTAAATAAATTTCAATTTTAAGAAGGTTTGTTTTTGCTTTGGAAGCAACTTGCACGCACAGAAGGGGCCGAAACAGCCGGTCTTCATCAATATCCCCGGGACCACATCGATTAACTGAGCTCATCGTGATCAGGTAATTTTATACCTTCGACTTGGGAATGTTTAGTGATGTCCGCTATCTCATGCGCAATTAGAATTGCCGCTCTAAATCTTTTCACCCCATGAGCCTCGACCTCCCGATATCGCCTCGTTCGACAGGGGCCTGACTCAGGCACTTTGGGGCGGTTAAAAAGTGAGAGGTATTTCTCAACGAGCGCTCATTGAAACTCATTTAACCGCTCCAAAGTGTCGAAGTCAGGCCCTGTCGAACGGAGCGATGTCGAGAGGTCAAGGCTCATAGGGTTAAACCCATTGCAGACGATCTTGGTACCACCCCCGCATTTTCTAAAGCAATGAAGCAAAGCATACTGCAAATATTTCCTTTCTTACTGAACATTGTAGCAAAGTCAACTACAATGTTGTAGTTGAGTCACCAACGAAATGTACTTCAAAAGAGGCGAAAGACTGAAATGGATAAGGTTATATGTTTATATAATCATACCTCAATGCGAAAGAAGCGTATGGAGAGCCCGATATTAAATGTTTTGATTATGGCATTCACTTGTACAGAAGGGTAAAGGAATCTGATAGAGAGTAGTTTTCGGTTTAAAAAAAAGTGTTTTTCAATGGTTATGGATAAGGCAGGAAATTAGCGTTTTCAGAATTTTGGCCTATCTAACGTTTTTGTTGCCTACATTAGGCTCGATAAGACTTAATTCTCTCTGTTGTCCAATCTCTAATGCTTTGTACCTTTTACTCCGTTTTTTTAAGTTCTGTATAATGTTAATCTTTAAAAAAATAGTTCTATATATAAACTAAATAATTTTATAAAATTTTGTTATTAAGGAATATATCTTAATTTCATTAATCATCTTAATGCATCATAAAATACAGGCTGATTCTTAAAGAAGTATACACTTTCCAGATACAGTAACAGTCAGACACTTTCCTATAAAGCAGTAACAGTCAAAGACACTAACCACCTTGGAGGATCTTAAGATAGATGTACTCTTTAAAGATTGTGTCTCGCCCTTGACAGAAGTCACATAGGCAGTAGCATGTGAATAGTCAGTCGAAATGGCGGCGCCTGCAGGGGTGAAGGCTTTTTGTGCCCTTCAATTCAGCAAAGCGGAGTCCGCAATAGTTGTGCAGTGACATTTTCGATCATAATTCGGAAAACAAGTTCCAATTCGAGAATCTGTCTATCAATGGCATGACAAATCTAAGACTGCGGGCTGTTTGCGCAAAGTTATAGGTCCTGGTCGGACTGACTGTATCGCAAGAAAGAAGTCTTCATTCAACTAAGCCAGGAAAAATCAACGCAGAAGGTGAGTCGTGAAGAGAAGATTTCTCGGCCTATCGTCTGGAGAATTTTGAGAAAGATCAAATGATTCCATACGAAATACAGGTGTTTCAAAAGCTGAATGATCTTTGACAAACAAAAGCGCTTTGGATTCTGTGCCGATAAGCAGCTTCGTTCGGAAAATTATAATTTTATAGATCACTTAGTTTTCATTGATGAAGCAACATTTCGTGTCAGTGTGTAGATACACAAGCACAATGTTACCTTTTGGGGAAAAGAGAATCACAAGTTCACAATGCAACACATGCGATATTCCCCTAAGGTTCTGTGCAATTCCCATAAAGAAAGTGTACCGCCCCTTATAAGGGGTCGCACACAGAACATCTGCGACTATCTCTAACAAAACTTAAAATAACCCCATACAATTCTGTTACATAACATAACAAAAAGCCATCCTGTGCCCGCGATGCCTATAACACTAAATTATCTAACCAGTTGGATGAGCACAAGATAGGAGGAGGGAAAAAAAAGAAGAAAGAAAAAGACGACAAACAATCCAGGGATCTCCAAAGTGAATACGATCGGTGTCAAACGCTACACAACTGTATTTTGGCGAAGTAGTAACTAAATGGAGGGAACAAGAATACAAATGGTGACAATGGGTTGAACTTACAGAGAAATGAGATTACTAATTGAAAAGGAAAAAATTTATAAATTACATTGTGAACATCTATATGATATGTATAAACATATAAACAAACATTGCAGAATCAGAAATCTGTAACGTCCGTCTGATGACATATAATATTTTACATTGTTCTTGATTGTATTTTACATTGAAACTGTATATTTCTTTATAACTCAACCTGTAACTGAAATTCCAGCATGCTGCTTGGCGAAAGAAGAATGATACTTTTTACGTAAGGATATTTAAAATAACTATTATTAATTGAATAATTATGTTTTATGATTATAATTATGACCATTGTAACTTTGATAGCAAATAAGTGAATTGCAAGGTATTTACTTTTTTTTTTCTTTTAAGTAAAGCAAAAACTCACTATAATAAAAAAAGTGAAGCTTAATTTTCAAAACTGTATATTTCCTAATTCTCGTTGTTGCTCATTAAATTTCATATAAGTAATTTTAAAAAGCTGTTCTTTACGAAAAAAAAAAAAAAAAAATGCCGATCCCAGTTCTTGGCGTTGCCAAGAATGCTTACATCTAATCCTCTGTCTTTGGTCCACCGCAGCCCTATCTCCCTCCAAGTGTTGTTATTCACCGGGCCGGGAACGGTCAAAGTCCACATCTCCTTACCAGTGGAGACGACGGCAAAAAAATATATTCCTCTGAAGTAGAGGGCGACTCCCGGTTTACCTTCCGCACTGGCACCTATTGAAAAGGATAATTTGTTGATTAATTATATTTAAAAGGACGGTTGTTTTCCCGATTTCTTGTTAATACTTGAAATGTTTGTGTCTATTCCTTTCCATGATCTTATGATTTTATTGCTTTTATTACGGTCATTATTTTTTGCTATTTAAAGTTCTCAAAATGCATATGCATTTTTAATATACAAACCTTTAACCATCAATAGTAAATTCTAATATCCAGTTTAAAGAAACTCACTTTTCTGGATGCGTTTGGATTGTGGACGCGATTAAGGTAGGAAGACAAGAGGCGAACGAGTTTATAGATGGTATACATCATTCTACCGATAACAATTGAACTGTTCACTAACATGGTCATACCTACATAAAAGAATGTTTAAAACAAGGAAGCATTTGTTTAATTTTTTTTAATGAAAGGTCATATGATTGTACAATTATTTAATAAATTATGCAATCCAAAAGTTATCCCGAAAGCTAAGATCACGCTCAGTCTCTTTTTATGCTTTTCGTAACAAAGTAAAATTATGAATAGAAAAAAAATCTCATGGCTGATGTTCTTTTTTAACAGAGAAGAAATATGTGACAGGTCTAAGCTACATAGACCTGTATCGATTCACCTATAGAAGACTCAAAGAGTGAAAAAAGATGAACGTGCCTTTATTTACAGTAACCTCCAAGTGACAGATGAGTATACTAACGAAATAGGTTTGGATTTCATTAAAAAATAAAGAACAAAACGTTATATATACTATGCATATAAATTTGTTAAAATAAACGAAAAGTAAATGCAAAATTGGCATCACTGAAATGATTATGTCTTGAAAGTATAAAATTTATTTTTGTGCAAGAATATTTTTGGAAATGAGTTCGAAATTCGAATTTTTGAACAACTAAGATTTCAAAGAAAAAGTGGCATCGTATAGAGATACACATTCCTTCAAAACAATTGTGCTCACACTAACATGAAAATAATTTAAAATTAACATATTTTATAACATTAAAATAACATATTTTAAAAAATTGCTTACAGTCCGAAAACGCTGCTGTTCCGGAAGCAATGCGCCGAGTGTCAGAAATATTTGACCAAAACAACAACAAAAAAGAATACATTTAAACGCACACCTTTGTTTTACTGTAAACTAAATCGAAAATAATCGAAACATTTCCAATAGGTAAGTTCCAGCCACCGATTTGACCAATACTATTTCTGGTCAGAACGAAGAAACTCGTTAAACACACTGGCCAAAAGCCCCTTATTCGTTTGTGCCCTTTATTTTGCAAGCTCGGATGAAAACACTGATCTATGATATCATTTATGCTCATCTGCGGATTGATCCTGCGCGAGTCCTAGGGTTGGAGATCGTTAGATTTCAGAGTGGGGAAACAATGCGGGCATTCATTCTAACTTGATGGATCCAGACTCTCAACTTATTCTTCAACCTCAAATACACACACAAAAATAAATGTTGGTGTGAGATCTGCTGTGAATGGAGTTCAATAACATTTTTTGTCCCAGAAAGATGGTTCGTTAAGACAGTTCCCCGAGACGGAACCACACAGCGGAAATCCTGCCAGGTATCAACCACGTCTGTCGAAACGCATTACGGCTGCAAATTTCGGATATTCTCATAGATGGAAAGTGCCATTAAACTATCCTACGTAGTTCTCTCGCAATCAGTTCATATTATATCTTCGATGCCACTTGAGAATTATGTACTAGAGTAACTATAATTATGACGATTGATTAATAAAAAAACAGTTTCAAAATTATGTAATTTTAAAAAATGAGAAAAAACCGTTTTGATATTGTGGAACTTTTAACAACGATAGAACTGTATGAAGTTGAATTATGGAATTTTATTGTATCTTCTAAAATGTTCATATCATAGTGATTCAAATTATGAAAACAAAATTTGGAACCTTGCATTATTGCTAACGTATATTCGAATTGTTAAATGCACAGAATAATTGAGAGAAGAGGAATCAAATTTGACGAGATATGGTTGATGCGAAATCAAGCGTTTCTCATCATGTTTTACAGTGTTAGAAATGCAACTTTACAGTGCTAGTAGAGACTTAATGAGCTATAGTAGGAAAACAAGAATAGTATAAAAGTATAAATGAACAATAATAAACAGAAATATCTCAAAGATTTTTTAAAAAGAAATTTCCTTCAATCTAAATACGCGTCTCACAGTCCAAAGGGAGAAATTCGCGAATTTCAATGTCCAGAGATATTTTCGCGCATGTCTGAATGCGATTTCGCCGAAATTTTGTATCTGAAGAAAACGTAACCCACACCAGATTCAAAAGAAGTTTCACAAAGGAAACTTTTTAATATCCACACAAAAAAGCTTTGACGTGACCCAATCAACTGCTGATAGACTGGAGGAAAGTAACTTTGAGATAGCTTCTTTTTTCTGGTCTAAAAGGGATTTATACTCCATAGTGTCTTGTCTGTTACTCCATAGTCACTTGTCTGTTGCAAATTGTGCAATTGTCGGAAGGTGCAAACCAAAATATACAAGAAAGAACTCCATATACTTGACGTTGTGAAATTGTATTCACATCTATAAGCATTTTTCTTTTTCCAGAAACGAAATTTTCATGTGCGATTTAAGCCGAACAAAACCTACTTAAATCGAAAATAACAATCGGACATATTGTGATGAGATTCTTCCTAAAAAATAAGCACCAAGTAGCGAAGTTACGTTTCATTTCCTCGTCTATAATTTAAGATGGAAAATACTTGATTAGATGTGCATTCTTATCTCTTAACCCTTTATTTATCAAAATATTTTTCCATCCATTTTTCAAATTTATTTTTGAACCATTAGTTACGTTATGGTACGGAATAAACCCTAGGAAGACGAAAAAACTTTTTAAAAATTAATTAAAATAATTAATTTAATTAAAAATTCAAAAATGGATGTTCTTTTTAGTTGATATAGACTGCTTTCCATTAGAAATACTCTCTCCGCGTTCTTTTAAATATTGTTAGAAAAAATAGCCATATTGCCAAGATTTCAGCCAAATTTAAACGGTACTTTAAAGTAACATCGGTAAATAAAGGGTTCATTTCATCATATTGCATTATAAAAAGAGAAATCTATTCCAATCTAGTTTTTAAAACTATTCACCTGTGCTGAAAATATATCTGTCCACGTCATCATTTCTGAAGAAGACTATCTTGC
Organism: Argiope bruennichi; assembly: GCF_947563725.1. Taxonomy (NCBI): domain Eukaryota; kingdom Metazoa; phylum Arthropoda; class Arachnida; order Araneae; family Araneidae; genus Argiope; species Argiope bruennichi. Next base: position 142,619,432 of record NC_079154.1, read on the forward strand.
TCCAAATGCTGAACGAAATTCCAGAGTCACACTTTTCGGGGTTGTCGAAGCAAGCAGCGTCCGGGTCGCTCTTGGGAATGACGTGCATCCGGAGACACTGTTTGGAGGAACCGTTGCGGTTGCCGTCGAGACGGATGGCCCTCCCGAAGCCAATGGGTCCGTTGGTGACCTTCACTTCGTCTACTGCGCTCCCGTTCTTCACCATGTTGGGATAGAAATAGTCTCCCGTTTCGTTGTAGAATTTGCCTGGAGGAAATCGAAACAAGTCGTTGCTAAATGTTAAAAATTGTCCCTGAAGGTACAGAAAGGGATCAGTTTTAGAATGACCAAAAGTAGAAATGCAGTGTACTTATTATAGTCTGTAGAAAACTGACGTGCAGGAAGATCAATGATCAAAATTGTACGTTTGATGAGAGTTCATATCAGCAAATGTTTATCTACTAGCTGTTATCACATGATGTCAACAGGCCCATTTCGGAAGAAAAAAATTAGGAAAATGTAATAAATTCTGTCTGATTTCTCCTTTTAAGCCTCGATTCTAATTTGATGTTTGTGCGCATAGTCATTTATTCATGTGTACTCCTCCTATTCGAATCCGATAGAGAGAATTCGCCATGAATTTATTGAGAGATTTATGGTTAGATTTTTATGTTTGCTGCATTACAGTGCAAAAGTTATCAACTGTTCAGAATGCTGATAGAAAACGCAGGTCTTTGTATGCTAAAATGACGGCTTTACATCCTGTTGTTAGAAGGTTTCATGATCTGATGATGCATCAAATTATATTATGAAACAGGATCAATGTTTCACGGTTGATGATAAACCAAGTAGTGAATGAGTCCAACATATACATTATTAATGCCAATACTCTCTAAATATGAAGTTCCAGGTCACATTATTAAACCTTTCGCCTCCAAGCTATCGAATCAAGAGGTACGACCGCCCGAGACGAGAAGGATTCAGTAAGCCAAAGATTCAGAAGGCGACGAGGAGCAAATCAAGCAGGAAGGGACATCAAAGGCTTTACTGAAAAACGAAGTAAAATTCCCTTGATTCTGTTGGGTGTTTTAACACACTAATATTTTTTTCTATTGCGAATAAAATGAGTCGAGTTAAAAAGTTTGATATATTTGACTATTTTAATAGCTGAATTTCTGCGGTCCGTGAAAACTGCTAAGCGGACAAATTGGAAGAGCAAGCAAACTGAAATGACGTATTAAGATTCACCAGTTTTAAATGTTATTTAAAGAAATACGTTATAAAAACTTTTTTAATAAATTGTATTGTCATCTAACTAACAATCCTGCATAAAATGCAAGAAAAAAAAATCTTTGGCGAGTACGGTTTTTTCTAAAACTTTAACTGAAGGTTAGTGCTACTATAAAATGATTTTAATTATAATCTTATTTTAAACTATACGCCATTTCATAATGAAATGAGATTTCATCTCAACATGTTGTTATCTGCACAAACTGTATTATGTTTTAATTGTTTTGTTTTTTAAGTACATCGCGCTTTTATGATCAAATTTTAAACAAATAAAGCATTTACAATAATATTTTTAATTTTTTAGAAATATTTTTTAAGTTTAGTTAGCAAAAACAACATATCCAGAAAAAAAAAATCGGATCATTCCTTTCTGAAATGATTCTATTTATGAACTAAAAAAAATGCTCCAACTTGGTTTAGCCACGACTACATGGATAGAAGAGGAGATTTCATTTTATTTAATTTTAGGATACATTTAATATTGTTGATTGAATGCTATTAGTTTATTACATATAACTAACAGGACGAAACGATTGCAAAAAAATTTAGATTTAGTCATTTTTTCAGCAAAAATAATTATGTACTAAAAAATCATTAAAAAATTCCTTATTTTATAAAAAAAAATTACCAATCGTAACATTTGACGATTTATAAATTAGCTATTGGCGAATTATAGCGATTATAGCGAATATATTGCTTAGTTATATTCTACTTGAAATTTAAATCATCTCGAAAAAAATGCATTCAGGGTGATTTTTTTTTTACAAGAATTCTCATATTAAAAATCTGAGATATGATCATTTCAGTGGCAGATATCAGACATAAATAATCAATGAATTAAGTTAAGAATATCACTAATTTTTTCATGACCCATTTCACTGCGAAAAGTCAATAAATCAACGAGTCGCTCTTACTCGAAATCACTATTGATTGGCTTGAAATAATAAAATTCAAAGCTAAATAACTCTCAAGTTTTAACTGTAGAATTTTTTGTTGTGTATTGTGACTTATGGCACTTTACAAGCCCGCTAACAGTTATCTGTCAGCGATTTAAGCCTGGAGCGTCTCTTGTTTTTCAGTAGCGCCAACTAGGGCCAAGAGTACAACTTAAGAATTTTTTTTGTTTAAAATGTTAATGTTTCAAAAATATTTTATTAAATATGATTAATAGAATAGGGAAACAATATAGAAATTTATTCATAGATCCTAAAATATAATTATTTACATCTTCATTATTATTATTTTTTAAATTGGAAGTATATAACTTTCTCTATAGTTTCAGTAATGGTTACTATCATTTTCCTTTCCGCAAATAGGAGTATATACAGTATCCTCTTGTTTCCAGGGTTTGATATGTATCAAACTCAGAAAGCCTTAGTATTTTCCTTACTCGGAGCTGATCAGTGCATTGATGCAATATAATGGATATCAGTAGATAAATCTATTTCTAAAATAAAATGAATGAGAATTCTGTCTCCTGAAAATTTTGCCATCTGAGTTTAATTGTTTGGAGTTGCGATCCTTGTAATGTATATTGTAATATATAAGTTGTAATATATATTTGAGGATTAAAGTTCAGCTGACATTGTTGGTGTAATGCCATACTTTTACAGTAGTCGTTTGTTTTGTTATTGGAACTTTGATAGTAATTGCCCAGATTTTAATTGTCAGTGTCATTGTGGTAGTCATTAATTTATCGATCACAAAATAAGTTGAGCACTAATTCCTATCCGATTTTAAATAGAATCTCATAACCATAAATACGATTTTAAAAAATCGAGTAAGGAAATAAATCAATTACGATTATTTCGATATCCAAATATGGATATGGAATTAATCATAATTGTCTGTAACAAAAAAAAAGGTGAACGAAATTTATTTGTATACAAATTGTAAACAATCAACCTAGAAGAGTTTGTCCAAATCCGGAACCCTTCTTTTGAGATTTTGAGGATGATAACTGGGTAACGAGGGCATTCATTGGTGAAATTTGGTTCCGAAAATCGCTATATATAATACATGAAAACATTTTGTATATATTATATTATTATTATCAATGACCTTATCTTTACTGATAGTAAAAAAAACGTTTCTTTTTTCCATTTTTTTTTTTTTTTTTTTTTTTTTTGCAAAACACCTCTCCATCGCTTTGATTTTTCACCAAACTCTCGTTCTTTATTGGGTTGCACTTATCGTCTCAAGTCCCATAATTTCCAACAATTTTTGAGGACACCACTTGGAAACACCAGCTATTTATCCTATTTCCTGCTTTACTCACATCATCACCATTGTCTCGTTTCCATCTCCTAACATCGCTCTACCATCAGCATCAAAGACACCCATTTTGGCAATTGATTCTAATTGAAAAAAAAAAAAAAACTTTGCAAGTATCGGGGATTATCTACAAAGTTTTGGTAGTTTCGAAGCAGCATATCTCCATCAGCAGGTTCCACGGGCATGTCACATGTTGGGCAGGCTTAAGACCAAATTTGAAGAAATATATGAGATTTTAAACGAAATCCATTCTGATGGAAGTCTGTCTGTCCGGTTGCTCCAGGACAAGTAAACTGAATCAATAATTACAAAACTTGAAGTCCTGTAGGAATAAAATTTGGTGCGTAGGCTCGGCATTCAAAATGTAGTTTTTTAGCCAAATTTTGAATTTCATCTGTCGTGGGATCAGTCTGTACTTTCGCATGCCTATAAATTCAGTGATTTAAATCAATGAAATTTTGTATTTGATTTAGCGACTACAGTTGCAGTTCTGTGTCACATTTTTGTTTCAATTGGTCATGAAAAATGCGTCTAAATTGCACATTTTCAGTTCTCTGTACTTTTGCATTATCTTTATTCCAATGATTCTTCCACAACTTTCGCCCACGGCATGTAATGAATAATACACAATGTAGTGAAACTAATTTATTAGAGACTATACGAGAAAGTTTCAGGAGAGAACACTCCGGCTGCTTTTCTGAAGAAATAAACAACATCTGAAATATCACGAAAAGATTTATTATCATTATTATTGAAATCCCACGAAACAAAATTCTCAATTATGTATCTCTCAATCACATTCACTTTAAATTTGAGTACTTAAAACCTCATATTGATTTATTGATACCAAATTTTAACAATATAAATGTCTCTATTTGTATATCGAAATAATCGATGAAAATAAAAGGGTTTTCAATCGATTCATCTGAATCAAACAATGAAGATAAATCGATTGAAAACCATTTTATGTTATTATCCGATCCCGTTCAAATCCGAATGGGTTCCAGTGCTCAATTTATTTTATGGTTGACTGTAGTTGGTTCTTAATATTTAATGACTTGTGAAAATGGAACCCGATTCATTTTATTGCAGCCTCACTTATGCATTCCTAATTAAAGATTATTAATTAAATAAAAATAATACATTAGTATAATAAAATTTAAACAATTAAGAATAATTATTAATGAAAGATTAAGAGTTACATTGTTCTGAAGTGTTCTCACAAGCAATTAGAAAGGCAAAACTTTTCTTTACTTGAAAACTGTAAAAAGTACTTTCTTTTTTCCCTGACAGATTCCCACTATTGTGAATATTTTGAGATTTTGTCTAATCAATATCTGTAACAATAATCTAAGAAAAATTTGAAATTACCCGTTCTAGGTGGTCGTAATGTTGTAGGTAACATGGTCGTTGTGGGTGCTGTTGTAGTTGTCGTCGTTGTAGGTTCTGCTGTCGTAGTTGTAGTTGATGCATCTGTTGTTGTGGTTGTCGTTGGTTTTTCTGTTGTAGTAGTTATTAGAGCTTCCGTAGTTGTAGTAATAGTCGGGATTGCTGTTGTTGTGGTGGTGGCGGCTGTAGGCACTTTTGTAGTAGTAGTTGTAGTCGTGGATTCTTCCGTTGTCGTTGTCATTCTTTCAGTTGTAGTTATAGGTTTCTCAGTAGTTGTTGTAGTGGCGCTCTCGGTAGTAGTTATCGTTGTCATTTTTTCAGTAGTAGTTGTAGGTTTCTCTGTAGTTGTTGTAGTGGTGCTCTCCGTCGTAGTTGTAGGTGTCTCAGTGGTAGAAATAGTGGTTGTGGTTGTCGCTGTCATAGTAGTAGGACTGTCAGTAGTTGTAGTGGTAGTTGACAACTCAGTTGTGGTTGTAGTTGGAGTTGCAGTAGTAGTTGTTGAAGCCTCAGAAGTTGTGGTAGTTGATTCTGTTGTAGTAGTTGTTGGAATTTCTGTGGTAGTGGTCGTAGTTGTCTCTATTTTCTCAGTTGTTATAGGTTCTGAAATATACAAAATGTGATTTTATATTTTACAATAAGGCAACAGTATCTTGGAAGTTCTTTTTAGACAAGAAACATATAATAACGCGCCTTTTTTATTTTCAGTTTACAAATATATGATTGAAATCTTTGGTAAAATTTGAATTCATTTTGAAATCATTATTAGCATCTTTCATTTGTTTTTTTAGATTTCTCGTCCTTCTCTCCCCCTTCCCCGGATTCCATTTTTCAGATCCATTAATAATATTACGATTTTTCTTTAAAAAAGAAAGAAAGGGTAGGCTTCCCTTTTGCATTTCTAAAAGTTAACATTAGGAATATTTTAGTCTGGTCATCTTCTTGTCATACAACCAAATGATCTCGCATATTGATAATAAAATAGGCTAAAATATAAAATTTTATAATTTCTGAAAGAATGCATATGTACCTTCCCTTTGAACTATTTTTACTTTTCCCGATTTCTTTATTTTCAATTTTTTCCGTGATAACTTCGAAAATCCTCATGAAAAAAAAAAAAAAAAAAAAAAAAACTTTACACTGTCTTTGATTTAAAATGTTACCTATTCTTCGATGTGTAATTTCAATGATATCTGGTTTCTGTTCTCAGATTTTCATATTTTAAAATTATTTTTATTCTGGACACTATAATTCTATACAAATATAATATATAATGCTTTCCATGGAAAAGCAAATGCATAGAAAAATACACTTAAAATGTATACAGCATGTTTAATTCAGTAATCAATATGTGATTTGTACCTAAATATTTTCACCAAAAGAAAAAAAAAGAGAAAGAAAGATTACCGAGCTAAACTTAACACAATTATCAAAAGCAGTTCTTAGAATGAATAAATCAACTAAAAGTTTCTCGTTGTTTTTAATGGAAGTCTTATCATTTGCTTCATTACATTTCACGTTTTTCTCTGCTGTAAATAGAAAATGGATGTAACGATTTACTTTTTATGGTTGCAATAACAAAATTTTCGGATGCATTGGTTTCTTTTACAGAATTTTATTCAGATTAATATTAATTAATCAGATTGTTATTATTTTTTTTTTTTTTACAGAATTGCTTTCTACAACTGTCGCTTTGTTTTGTTATTGTAATTTATTGAAAAAACCAAATTTTGTTTTGTTAGACATATGGTGTCAAGTGGAATGAGTGCTGAAGAAAGTGGTTACCGACAGAAAACAAGTGCAACGTTTTACCTTCAGTGGTTGTAGTGGTGGGAGCTTCGGTTGTAGTAGTAGTTGTTGTTGTGGTGGTGGTGGAAGGTATAAGAGTGGACGTTGTGGACGATTCTTCTCCCTCGGTGGTTGAAGTTGTTTGTTTTGTTGACGTTGTTGTAGGTTCTGTGGTGGTGGTGGTGGTAGTAGTAGTAGTAGTAGCTTCCGTTGTAGTTGTCGTTAAAGCTTCCGTAGTAGGCTCTTCTAGAGATTAAAGCTGAATTTATTATTATGACTAAATAAGTAGAATACAATTTATAGATTTAATTTATGATGAGTTGCTATAAGAGTGTACTATTATGTGGTAGTACGCTAAGAAGTGATCTTTATGATCTTCGCGAAATAAATTTTTTGAAAAACAATCAGTTTTTTGAAAACATTTTCTTCGCAGGCACCGGGGCGGCGTCTAATATAATTAACAACTTTGAACTACATTCACTCGATGATTATTTTACACAGGAGCTGGCTGGGTCCGAAAAAAATTGGTTGCCAGGCGACCCACTCAGACATGCCATAAAATGCCATCGTTCAATCTTCGCCATGAATAGATAGAGTTTTCAGTGTGCGTGCGTGTGAATCGAAAACAAAAGATGCAAGTATTTTTATTTCTGCGATATTAAAGTGCTTTCATTTCGAATGTCAATATTTGTATCATAAAATACTATATACGCTTTTTGAAAAGAAAAGTACATTTATTTCAGTTTAGCGAATATTATTTTATATGTTTTTACTTTCTTTCAACACATCATGTTTACGTCGCATGATAACTCTAGCTTTTGCCATGCGATGAGTTCGAAATCCTTCGCTGGAAGAATAAGAAAAGTTTAAGTAAATGTTTCGTAGAGATTACATATTTTAATAATATAAAGCATAAAATATTTTTTATCTCGGTCAAAACCAAATGTATCACCTAATAAGAAAATATAAAAAATACTCATAAATAATTGGAAGTGAATCAAATCAGTTCTTAATCTGAAAATACGCCATGTATTGCTCATTAAATTATACGCATTCTGTATGCGGATGGTCTTAAAAAATTCTTCCCCGAGATATGGACCTCTATTGATATATCTGTTATAGTGAAAGAACGATATCTGGCAAATGTCGACTTCTCCGGTGAATGTCAGCAGCATTCATGTAGTCGCCATTTCAGGGAATGTCAGCAACATTCATGTAGTTGCCATTCCAGAGAATGTTAGCAGCATTCATGTAGTTGCCATTTCAGTGAGTGTCAGCAGCATTCAGGTAATCGTCATTTCAGTGAATATCAACATTTACTGGATGAGAATGTCGACACTCACCAGAGAATGCAAGCATTCATTTATTTAGGTCTTTCATGATAACATATCCACTCAACCAATAAAAAAGAAATTTCAGATATTTTTATTTAAAGGTAAACACTCGAAATAGAAGTAATTTTAAACAACGGATGTATTACGGTTATACAGTAACAGTAAAAAAAAATCTCAAAATTTTCGAAGGACAAGACCCATTTTTACCTTGTTCAAACTGATTAACGCATCGAAAAACCATAAATGGTATTATAACGATACACGTGTGACAAAATTGTTTACTTAAAAATTTGCAGAAAAGAGCATTGTAAATGATCCATGAGAGCACAAGAGAGGTGAAAAAAAACTTATTATTGAATTATAGGGTTTCAATGTGCCTACCTTCATAGCGATAACGAATTGCATGCAGGGAATTGTTAGCAACAGTATCAATTGTAGCAATGCAGGAGGAATCATGTTTAGAGACAGGTGTTGTTGCAGTGTTTGTAAGACGCGTTTGGTTACGTGTGGAGGAACAACTTCGCATCCACACTCTGTCGTTAAAGATATTTCGCTGCGGTGATTCTGGAATTAGGAACTCTGCAGCATTGTCTCATATCGAGCATGTGTAATGGAGCGCATTTTCCTCTTGTGAACTCATTGAAGAAGACTTGACCAAGAGCGAACATGATTGATATGCCGTACCATACAATCATTTCAGTTTAAGGTAAAGGGAGCTGGTGCAACATCGTAAGAATTTGCGTTGATCCAGTAAAGCAGTTTTTGGAGTTTAGGTTCCCAATTAAGATGAAATGTGCCTCATCTGCTAACAATATCCGCAGCGTCCACCTATGATCTTCATCATATCTCTTGAGAAAATTTGTTTTTAAAAAAATGTAGTCGAAATTTTATTGCTACTTCCAGATTGCAACATCTTGAAGGACTGGGATCGATAAGCAGAATAGAGAGTAGAAACTCGAGGATTTTTAATACAACCAAACTACGAACACATTTCTTGCTCTATGCAATGAGCCTATAGTAATCGTGTTATGAACTTCAACGACAGCGGGAACGGATGGTCTGTCACATATTTATGCGGTTTCTTCATATTTCTTTTCTTTTTTACTAAATAACGTAAAGTCTTTATGGATCATGGCCCCTGTCTTAGCTTGGAATTTCGCTGGTGGCAATATTCTTCTCTTCAGCACTTTTACCAAATAGATAAAACACTTTTACAAGACATCTCCTCGTTTTTTTCCTGTTAGTGTCAGCTCGCTGACAGTTCGAACACTTGATTGACGAAATAACTTTCTCATACTGCTTATTAAAGATTTACCACAAGCTAAGCTTTACACATTGTGTCTAGTATTTATCTCTAGTACTATCTAGAGATAAATACTATTATTTATCTCTAGATACTAGATCTATAAATGCTAGATAAATTCTAGTATTTATCTCAATAAATTATATAAAATGTTTCAATGCCCCCATCTTCTTTCTGTATTGCCTTTCTCCTTCATATGATCTTTGGAAATGCTTTACACCGTTTTATATGTACGTTGTTTATGTTAAGTGTGCCAAAGCCATTTATAGTTTCACAATACGCTGATTGATTAGTGCAGGGAAAGAATGGCTGTTGCATTCGAAAATTTCGAAGTATATTCACTGTAATTGTAATTTTAAGAGCTGTATTATTTTTAATCATCATAATATAGAGCGTGAGTCTAATCTATATTATCTAATGATCTAATCTATATAATCATAATCTAAGCGGATAGGCCGATAGGATTTCATATTCCGGAAAAGTTTTTTTTTTTTTTTTTTATGATCACTCTGTATATTGTCAGAAGTAAAAGAAAAGTATAAGCACAATTTTTATGACTGAAGTTGCGGTAAATTTTTGTTGGTTATATAGCATACTGTTAGCTTGAAAATTCTTAATCAAACTCTCTATGAATTTCTTAAAATTGTTAAAGAATGTTTCTTAGCCAAATATTAACAATGCAAAAATTCATTGTACGCAGTACAATATGTAAAGAAATTCAACCGTATTGTGTCATGTTATAATATAATATATAAACATACAAAATAAAAACTAAATTCCATAAGAAATAAAAATAACAGAGTTTGAAGAGAAATAATCAGAAATTTAACAACCGACAGCCTTTTTGAAAAGATTAGTCATGCAGTTGTTACATATTAATAATGGATTTAAATTTTTTATGCCATTTTAATTTTTTATTTGGGTATTCTCAATCGACTTATTAAGATCTGTGCAAACAGAACAGAAGTAGCATGGTTGTTGCCACTACGATGAAAGAATCTCAAATATAACTAAGAATGTTAACTCAATGAAATCTGAATAAGTTTGGTATTAGCGTACAGAGACTATCTGCGGAGAATTCTATTTTGTCCTCAATTATGTCGTAATATTAATTTCTAATAATTCAATGTCGAGTCAACACCTACATCTTAAGGGCTCATATTTTCTTAAACGTAACTGCCAAGTTAGCAACCGGGTCAGTACACCCTTTATTTATTATTACCTATGTAACCGATAGTTGTAAAAATGAAGGAATACAAAATGCAAATCTTTTCTAACGCCTCCAGCACTTTCAAAAGTTTTTTTTTTAACTGATTAATGACTTTTTCAAAACTGTGCTGTTGTAATTCATATTTTTTAATCGCGCTTTTTATTATTAAATTGACCTTCTCCTTTTGTATTTAAAGACTTTCATTACAGGCCATATTATAAGAAATCTGAAACTAATAGGAATTTCAAATAAAAAGAATAATGTATAACTCATTGGAAAGTGCTTCTTAAAGACTTCCGGTTTTCTAGAATTTCTATTGTAGCGAGATTTCAGTAAAACTGTTTTTTAATTTATATTATACTCTGTCTAATGAACAAAATCAATGATTACTTTTTGATCAGAAACAGTTTTCTTAATTTTTAATGTATTTTTTTTAATTTTTAGAAAATTTATTCATATACATTAAATGTTTTCTCTCTGGGTACTTTGGTTGGTGTCACCGCCTGAATATCTCTAGAAAATAGCAAACGGCTCTGTCTCGTTTTTTGAGTGGACACACCAAATCCCTCACCTTCCAACACGGAACTTTGCTGAATGCCCCTGGTGCAAGGCAGATCAAGCCTCCCCAGTCACATTCATTAAATTTTATGATTTTTGAGATTTTAAGAGATTCGCTATTGTTTTTGGACTTTTTAGAGATCTTTGGTTTCACGGAGGTAGTATAGCGCAGTTATAACACCTGGGATTAGAAACAACAACAAATGTTTTCTTATTAAATATTCAAGATTCCAGCCCGATATGTAGAGATTTTCGATCCATGAAAGGTCAAGATCTGAATCATTTTCTTTAATCTATAAATTAATTCGTATGTGTTGTTTTATAGAAAATTAAATTCCAACTTATACAAATTAGATACGCATCTTGTCATTGATCATCTCAATACAGAGTAACATCGGGTTATTTCTTATTAAAAACAAGATATTTGAAGATGTACCTGTAGTTGATGTTGTTGTTGTTGTTGTGTCTGTAGTACTTGTGGGGCTACTAGTAGTAGTAGTTGTTGTAGTCGTAGGATCTTCCGTTGTTGATGTGGTCATTTCTGTTGTTGTAGTTGTAGCCAGTGTAGTAGTTGTAGTTGATGTTGTTGAAGTTTCGTCCTGTCCTTCTGGTTCTGCGATTAAAATTTGATTAATAATAGTTATATAAGAAATCGATGGGAGAGTTCAGAAATAAAGATAGTATTTTGATTAAAGTGGTTTTTGTAAATATTTTTTTTAAAATTTAACTTAATTTCGAAGAATATGTCTGTTGAATAGTAAACACATTTTAACAAAAAATGTAGGAAAAATGATTTTTTTCAGAGTTGCCTCTCATATATTTTTTCATTAAATATGTGTTAAAGAATGTTTCTGTTAGATTCCAAAAGCATCTTGGTTTATTCTTCTCCCTTAACTGAAACATTTGAACAAATCACAAGAAAAAAAAATTCTCACTACGATGAACTAAAATAAAAAATATTTTAAATTATCAAAGAATAACTCTTAGATATTGTGTTTACTCTCTTTTTATGTAAAATATTTCAAATTAAAAATGTACATTTCGTGCTAAAGAACAAAACCCTGAACTAAATGTTAAAAAAAAAATATTTCTGGATTAGTTTCACGATAGAGTGCTTTAACAAAAGATGTTTTTTATCGATAAGAATTTCATTTTCAATTAAAAAAGATCCCAAAATTGATAAGTAAATAAAATTGGTATGATGGAATAGTTAATTCATTAAGCTAAATTTTTCATTTAGTTACATGGGTTTGAGAACTAAATTATTTCGTCCGAGTAAATACCTCGCGAACACTTTTATACTCTACATTATAATGATCACTTTATTTCATTCATGCATGTTTATGTGCGTATCCTTTTTACAACAAAAGTTTCATTTTTTTTTAGCATTTCAGAAACATAGTAATATTTCAGATCAATTTGCTTATAAACTCAAGACAAAAAATAAAACTTCGAATAGATATTACTAGCTTTATCCGTGTTTCTAATATTATATGTACTTACTTTTTTATAAATGACATACGTATAAGTATGAATACCACATTAAACGCAATTTTCCTGAAAATAAATAGATGCAATTTCTTGTGCATAGTAAAATAGGACAAGTGCGCAGAATAGGCAAGTTCAAAAATGTGCATAGGGTATGAAAGCTTAAACTTTTCTAGAAGATTTCCACTTACATCACAACCTTCATTCATGCACTTTAATTGTATAAGTTATCGATAAATTATTCATCAGTTGAAAACATTCCAGTAAACACAGGTTTAAAAAGTTATAGAAATTATAAACGATATGGCTGTATAGAAAAATGTATTTATAGCGTATGGTCCCTTTTTGTGGAGGCTTTTCATTTTGAATTTAGAAACTGTGGAAACTCTTTCATTCTTTTTAGGGGTAAAACAAACTCTATAGATTATTTTGTTCCTTTATTGATATGTTTTCTATTCACGTGGGCATAAAAATTAAAATTATAAAACATTTTTTAAAAAGAAATCTTTAAATTGCTGAATAATAATGAATATGATTTTTTTTTTATCTTTGCATCATTTTTTTTTATTATAGCAATTAGTAATTTTCGGTACCCATAAATGACTAACTGGAAAAACCGTTATAAAATATGGCAAAATTTGTATAAAAAAAAATTCTTGATGCATTTTATGCAGCATCATATATATTTTTTATAAAATGATATTAAAATATGAAAGATTTTTTTAGTATACTTTCACATAAATTCTCTTTTTGAAGAGATAATATCACAAAACTGTTTTTTCGTTCAATTGCAGTTTTTTCTTAAGCAAGAACTGCAAAACATTTCCACTCTTTATCTTAACCGAAAATATAAATTTTTGATGTAAAATAATTATTTATGCAAATAGAGTTTCCATATGCTTTTTAAAATTATATTTTCTAAGAGTTTGTAAATTTTGTGAATAATTTATGGATTCGCTCAATTGACTCGTCCATTCTCACACAGCCCGTAGAATATGCCACACCCATTCCGAATCATCCGTCACGAATCATTCATGCTTACGTATATACAACAATGCATCGCACACTCAACCTGTAACAGTTCATTCATAAACATCCCACTATTCTGTTAACTTATGACAATTTCATGATATATTATAATACACTTCAGGCAATCCATGTGCTCTTGACATTTTGTTTATATTAAAATACAGTCGACATTTTTTCTTAAAAGTGAATCTTATTTCTTATTTAAAAAGAATGTAATCATTTTAAAAATAAAATAAGAATGAAAACAGTTAATAAATTTTTAAATTGATTTAGACAGTGTCTATTTTATTCATCAGTAGTTCAAGAGCTCCTTCGGTTGTTAATAGCAGCGAACTGATTGAATTTAAAGAACTTTTTATCTTGATTTTTTTTTTTTTTGCTTTGTTGCCTGAAAGAGAAAAAAAAATATTTTGTAAATTAATTAATGAAATAAAAACTTAAAATGATGTAAAAAAAAACTTGGAAAAAAAAAGGATTTGAAAAATTGAGAACATTTTATGTCAAAATCATCGAGCAGAATAATAATAAAGGCTAAGAATAATCAATCAGAAATATAAAATATAAAAACTTATATTTGATAAATATTTATTGATAATGAATGAATTTTTATCTCAAATTTTAGTTAACTTGATCAGTTTAAAAAAACTGGTTAACAGCAAAATAAGCAAAAAGAATGATGCAGTCACAGCAGATTGATATGAAAAAAAACATATACTTCATGTTTCTCTAATTCTAAAATAAACAGGATTTTAAAGTTATAAAATATGTATTTTAAGCAAGAATCAATAAGTAATCTAAAATAATCTAGATAACATATAAAATAAATAAAGTCATCATAAGTGATTTCTATAAAATGAATTGAATTTTATTTTATGGATCATCTTATAAATCATTCAGCTTTCTTATTGTAAATTTATTATCAAAAATAATAATAATAATAAAGCATCAAATAATTTGTGTTCAGTTGTAACAATTTGATATTTAATTTCAAAGTAGTATTCGTATTGCCATTTCGTTATAAAAATAAATATTTTTTCATTTTGATTATATGAAAAGTATTCTAAAATAATCTAAAATAATCGAATTTTCATTGTTCCGAAGCATTTATTCATCAAAAATTAACAAATGGTGCATTTAAAATTTTCACATTGATAATAATAAATTAATATTAAACATGACGAAATCGATGCAGATAAATACTTTCGAAAAGGAAGACAAATTTTCTAATTAATTTTACGTTTGTTTCAAAGCTTATTTAATCATTTCAACAGCATTTTCCCTTCTCGCCATTGGCATCACCAATGGATATTTTATTGTGAATATGAATATTCTCCATATTCGATAAAAAAAAAAAAAACCTGTAAAAACTAGCTTCACTTAAAGATGACACAGATAACAATCTGTCCAAATGACAGTTGTTATGAAAATATTTTGAACAAATGTTTTCAAAAGCCTAATGCTAGATCATTTCATAGTTAAAACTTTTATAAATATTCAAAAAATGCATTAAACATATATAAGAATGTACAATGAAAGAACTTAAGAATTCAGTTCGCGCTACTATCATTTAGTAAATTAAATCATTATATTATCAAGATCTCCTATTTATCCATCGAACTTTCATTATTATTTAAATATTCTCCTTCTAACAATTAAAGTTAGTTAAAAATTATGGAACTTCGATGTTTATGTGTTTATCATTAAAATAGTAAATAACCTATCAAAACAATTCTTTTGAGAAAAATGACAAAATAATAAACATAAAAGAAACATCAATACAATCAGTCAAAAACATTACTATTTCTTACAGCCCGTTAACTAAAATCCACAACATATTTACCAAACGGTTTCAGTTCAACCATTTTACAGATAGAATTCTTCATTATTAACACAATTTATATCATATTATACCAAAGAAATGATCCATAGGATGCATTTATATTTTAGATTTCATCTCTGCTGAACTACCCTTAACAATAATGCTACCTTTAGAGCGCACTTTCACTCATTTTTGCTTCCAACATGGGACAAGACACATTAAAATTGTATCCATAACTACACAAAACAATGGAATTTCGAGCGACGACGCTGGCACGCAAGATTCGTTATCTTCTGTTTGTATGGCGTGTGTCACGCGACGATGTTGCCCTCCCAGTCATACCAAGATTTACATTTGTAAATAAAGAGTCATTTATTAAAAGGACATGTAGGTTGGATGAGAGTAGGAAATATTTCCTACTACTGAGTGCATTTGAAGCAACAAGCTGAATGGACTGTCACGTCAAAACATTTCGAACTGAATGCGCATGCTCATTAAGTAAGTCAAAAAGGACGGCTAAGAGTTGCAGCACCTCTCCAAGATTTTAAAAACGTGTGCACCGAAAAGCTAACGGAAGCTGAATAATTATAGAGACTCTTGATTGGTGCGTAGTAGAAGTTGACTCAGAAGGCGAAGTCTGATAGGCTTTTTATACACCTCTGTATAAAATTTGAAAGAACGTTCATGAACCGGAAATATTGTATTCAAAAACATACACTTGAATTCCCTGACGACACCAACAGCACACATATATTGTGCCATATCGTATAATATTCTCAATATTATTGAATATTAAATAATATGATATCGACGATACTGTGCAGCACGCTATAGTAATACAAAAAAGTGACTGCATTGACACTTTTAAAGATATAACTTGCCCTCGATTATATACCCTTTCAATTATTGCATTTATTTATCTATTTATTTATCTTGCATTTATTATGAAGAAAAGGGTCTATGCCTTTAAAGGAATGCGTTTAACTACACGCGTTCATTGTTTTGTGGTTTGGTGTTTATACTAAATTCATTTATTTATTTAAATTTTGAGGAGCTAAAATTAAAAACTAATCTTGGTAAAAATTGTGAAAGTTTAAAAATAATATTATTATTTGATACGACTAAACAGTTATTTTTTTAATTTTAATAACTTTTTGGGGGGTTATTCCTAAAACACCAAATTTCCATCAGAAGGAATTTTTCTAGACGACTTATTAAATATCAGTTTCTTTTTTGTTGCAAGATGGGGTCTATTTATCATTCCTTTTCACATTTCTTCGACTCTTGCGTTCCACTGACTATTCGTGTCTTCATCGGCGGCGACCGCTCAGTGCAACTCATTTTCATTCATCTAACCCTTCAATAGAAAACAAATTTCGAAAGAAAAAAAAATTAGTAGCTATTTTTTACTAATTTCAAATTGCTGAATATGAAATTTCAAATTTTCACTGATAGCGAAAATTTGAAATGGATTGTTTGAACTGGCATGTGTCAGTTTATTTCATTTTGCAATTCATTTTTGGATTATCGCTTAAGACTTTTAGCAAAACAAATCATTAAAAGAGATGAACAGCAATCTGCCAATATTATAATGAACCAGTTTCCATTGGAGCGTCTCTTCCATTTTAAAATGTCTTGTTGAAATCGTTAATCATGTTCGTCTCTAAACTGCCCACACTTACAGGATAGAATCCAAAATGAAATTATAAAAAATCCATATTTAGAAAACTAGTAAAGAAAAAATAAAAACTTATTTATAAATATACCCATGACTTATTTTTTATAATATTTTGATTATACATTTTCTAATAAATTCGTTACCCCCCACCAAAAAAATCTTTACAAGTTTTTCTTTTTCTAGATGTTAAAAATATAGAAATGATGGATATTGAAATTTGTATGCGTAAGAAACTTACAGATTTGTAAAGCAATGTAAATAATCTCTTTTACAATTCCCTGAAATGAACCTGGCATTATTAGAAATGTTTCATTCCTAATAATAATGTGCTAAAGAAGTTGGACTAAATAAAAACTCAAATTAAATATAAATTCAAGATCCATACTTTTATTTGTATATTTAATGGGATATAAAAAGTAGTTATAAAAAGCTCTTTCGAGGCAAAATAATCAAAAATGTTTGGATAAGTTTGGCGATTAATGTTAATAAAATGGGCTTAAGTTAAAAGTTCCTGGAGACGCTGAAAAATAAACCATTCATTTCTAAATGAAACATTATATTGTTGATTTCTATGAACAATTTTCTATCAAAAGATCTTTTTAGCAATGTTTTATGCTTCATTTCTTTTTACCAAAAGGCGCATTAAATGAAAAAAAGAAATGATTGAAACTTTATAAGCTTTTCTTTGATTTTTAAGGTATTTTGTGAAAGTCTAATGACATTGCATTATCCACGCACAAGACGCTGATTTTGTATTTTATTCAATGTTTTTTTATTTCATATATTTTACGCTATATAAACTGTTGCACTGAAGAAGTTCAGCAAATATTTTCTGAAGGGTTTTTTTTTTTCATTGACATATTGTGTTTGTAGATGCAATCTGTTTTTGATTTTGAAGCAATACTGCCTTGAGATTCTTTTTCTTTTTTTTTTTTTGGAGGAATCTATGAATAGCCATAATTGCAAAGAATCATTTCCTATTTTGAGAGTCCTTATTAAACAATCAACACCAAAAAAGAAATTAAAATTTTATTTCTTTATAAATTAAAACAGAAATAGACCATTGGAACGACGCTACTTGATCTCGTTGAAAATAATTCGGCCTTAGATTTGGCGACTCCTAAATCTCTAATAAAATTGTACAGTGCTTCTTGAAACAGGATATATAGAACAACTATTGTTCATTTAAAAAAATCAGGAAGAGGAATTTACCCAACTGATAATTAAAA
Source organism: Argiope bruennichi (assembly GCF_947563725.1). Classification (NCBI taxonomy): domain Eukaryota; kingdom Metazoa; phylum Arthropoda; class Arachnida; order Araneae; family Araneidae; genus Argiope; species Argiope bruennichi. The sequence continues at coordinate 142,637,797 of NC_079154.1, forward strand.
GTACAGATCTATCTTCTGAACGATTTTGAGATAGCATATATCATGATTTTACACATTATTAATGAAAATTTCATTCATATTAGCAAAGATGACATAAGGCAATTTCTTTTACTCGTCTTTTGATATACTAAAAATTTTGTGCTTATGTATTGATGATAATATACTATTTTAATATTTTCAGAAATTAATTATCAGACAATCAATCAATTTTACTGAATTTCGTTTCCATATGTGTAATAACACCACCTGGTAGTGAATTTACAAATAATAGTTTTAGGATCCTATAATAGTTATAATAACAATTTGCCCTAACAGTCAAAAATATTCGAAAATAATTTTACTTATTAGTTCAACAATAAAAGTACATTTTATAAAAAAATGCTTTTATGAATATTGAAACGTTACTTCAAATATCCTTTTGATAGCCATCTTTCATAACAGTTATTTGACATTTTGGTTCACATGAAAATAAAGTTTTTGTAGAATTAATACAGATAGCCTTCATCACATTTTTTTCTGCATTTCCCATACTCCATGAATGTCTGTTACTTTCATTGCTCTTTTTCAATGGCTTTCTAAATATGCACATTAGTAGAAATATGAACATCAGTAGAAGTGTGAACATTTTCTGTTTCCTTCTATTTTTTCTCAAGAATTTAAAAATGGACTTTGGTCTCGTCTAGTTGTTGGACGTGTGAGTAACAGATGGTATTTCTGCTTCATGTATTTCAAATTAAATTATGATACTGATAACTTGAGGAACTTTTCTTTTTACTGTGAATTCTCCCAAATTTTAATTTCCAGTCATAGCCGAATTCAGCATTAAGCTTTGTTTCCTCACTAAATGTTTGTTTGAATCGAAGTGAATACCCATTAAAGATAGAGCACTCTTTTTTTAATAATAATCTGAATTCACAGTTTGTTTCGCTCACGTCATCCGAGACTGAATGAAAGATTAGACAGGAGTGGCTCTGGAAGATCATTCTTTTTCAAAGAGAGGCAAATATATTATTTATATATATTAATATATTTTAAACTGCACTGTGAATTCTCCCAAATTTTAATTTCCAGTCATAGCCGAATTCAGCATTAAGCTTTGTTTCCTCACTAAATGTTTGTTTGAATCGAAGTGAATACCCATTAAAGATAGAGCACTCTTTTTTTAATAATAATCTGAATTCACAGTTTGTTTCGCTCACGTCATCCGAGATTGAATGAAAGATTAGACAGGAGTGGCTCTGGAAGATCATTCTTTTTCAAAGAGAGGCAAATATATTATTTATATATATTAATATATTTTAGACTGCATTGGAATTCTGCATTTTTAATTCAGTATTCTCACTGAAGAGGGGGCAGGTGCTAAATTTTGTTCGTTTAATATTGCGAAGGAGTAACAATTTTTATACTTGACATCTAATTTAGAAATTTAAATTAAACACAGGTTTCAAACATCTTAAGTTTTTTTTATCAGTTCGTCTCGTCAGTGGATTGATAAAATCGCCAACTATTTAAAAGGGGAAACTCTGATGCACGACCTTCTGAGATCCAGTTTCTTCAGTTGTTTAATCTGAAGTGAAGAGGGGGCAATATCAATAAATAGCTCCCAGGAGAACCGTCTCGTGCATGGATTGCAGCTCCGGTCACGAATATCCGTCGCCATGGCGACCGGGAAAGCTGTGCAGGAGCCAAACAACACTTGTCACGCAGATTGTTTCCTCCTCTGTAGGAGACGCTTTCTATACTTCTCAAGTTCCCTCGGCTTTGAACGATTTTGAAAAAGTAACTGATTTTCATTACAATCATGACAAAGTAAAAGAAAAAGTTGAAGTTTCCGTTTTGGGAAACGAAACATTTTATTCTAAATTTCCCCTACACGAGGGAGTTGCCGGCTTTAAATTCAAGACTGAAGTATTCAATCTGGTGGTATTTTAACTTTGAATATACACATTTTTAACAGAACATTATTTCAATTTACTTCTATTGAACTTTGCCTGTTTCTTATCCCTTCTCTTCCCCAAACTCATTAGAAAAGTCTAGTGAATTCAGGGACCATAAATATCAGGACACTTTTCGCTCTATTTTTATGCATTCCTCCATTTTTAAAAATGATATTTTATCATTCCATTCCATTTTACTTTTTACTTTCTCCTTTCGGAAAGTATAATAATCATCAAAAACTTCGATTACAAGATTTTGATAAATTTCTGAATTTGGTCAGAAAAAGCAACTTTTTGGAATTGCGTCTGTCTGTTATTGAATATATAACTGAATGAAATTTGGCATATAGTCTTTACAATTAATCTTCAAATCCTTATTAAAGTTTAAGATAAAATCCATTAAATTAAAAAAAAATTCGTCCATATATACCTGTGCATAAAGTAGACAAAGAGCTGGATGTGGATTTTACAATCATAGTTCTCTAACAAATTTTGGCCAACTATTAGAAAAACATCTGACCAAAAGGTTTTCGCTGCATCCATTCGCAGAAATAAGTAAACGGGGTAACGCAAAAGAGCAACGATTCAAAGAAATTCCTGCACGAATAATGGTGCTGCCATCTGATCACTGCTCAAAATATGTCTCGCTTTTTGTTTCGATCAGAAAACGTCTGCTGGATAACTTTCCAACCGAAAGAGAGGACGCGCTTCTGAATTCAAGATGTGGGCTGAGTTGCCATCCAACAATGTCAGTTCCTTGACCTGTCAATGGCCTCCCAGAACATCTCTTGATTTGATAACATTCGCCAAGTTCCAAGGTTCGCAGTAAATGACTCTTTTGCAATCCCACCAAAAGCACAGCAACACTTCCTTGACACAGATATTCCTTTTTACTACCGATGTCCCGAATCAACCCGTACCTTTTTTGCGTTTCGTACAATATCGAATGCGAATCTCCTGTAATGATTTTGCCCGAAAAAACTCATTTTTTTTTACCGAAAAAGCAAATTCATGCAGATGCCGTCTCTTCTGTTATTTGTTTTCTTCCATCATTCAGAAAATATTGGCAAAGAGTTCACCAATGAAGGATTCTGCCAAATATCGGTCCGTCGTAAACAGATTAACTATCAACAAATCGTAGAAAAAAATCTCAATCAATATTAGATTTTTGGGAAAAAAAAAAGGAATATGCCGAAACTTTTGCTTTTAAATACAGCAAACAAATCTTCAGATTATTTCATTCATTATTTCCACCATAATTAGAATTTGCATTTAAGCTGCTTGGTTACGTACGTATTTCGTTACTTGGTTGGCACGTTTCCAAAATCGGATTATACTTTTGTTATTATGTGCTAAAAAGAATATTCGAAGTATTTAGGTAAAGAAAATTAATATTTTTATGACACATGAAACGTTTATTCTCTAGAACGTTTGTTTTATAAAGTCAAATTACATAAGAGGGCGAAATGCAGCCTCGACTAAATTTAATGAGTACAGCAAATGGCATATCGCACTGTTTGAGTTCTCCGCTGAGTCATAATGTTTAGTGCTGTATATACATTCAGAAAAGTATTAGACAATAATTTAAATGTCAAAATAACATTTTTTTACGATTTTTTCTTGTGCATATTGCATAAGAAACAAAAAAAAAAAAAATAACAAAGAGATAGACTTAGACAAGAGATACGTTGATGATCTAAGAAATATGAAATGATGAGCTTTGTATCAAAAGTTAGTACAATTCGAAAAAAATAATGATGTGCTATGAGCCTGAAAAAAAAGAAAGCACATTTTGTCGTAAAATTCCTTTTCCTATTCTTTATAAAGCACATGAAAACATATCTAATAGTAACTCTTCATTTTAAAGTGCCATTCATAATTTCAATTACAAATTTTACTTTTTTTTGTCATAAATATTTCACACTATGCAATGAGTCAAAAAAGGAATGTGTGTCAAAAGAAAATTAAAAAAAAAAACTGATTTTTTTTAAAAATAAAAATGTTTAATTATTTATCATGATACTCTTAATCTAGTTAGAAATAACTAATCGAAATATCATTAATAAGATATTTAAATTACTGAAATAAATTGAATAAATAATAGAGAATAATGACAATTACGAATAAATACAGATAGTTAATGGAAAATAAGAACAAAAAAATCATTGATAGATATAAAGCAGTTCTTTATTCTTATACTAGCCGCCTTTGGCGACCAACCCGTTCGCTAAATTTAACGCTAGTTAAAATTTTCAATTAAATATTTTATGTTACTTATCCCGGCTTTTAATAGCTTCTTCATCAAAATATTTTTAAACTTCAAATTTTGAAAGTCGTAAATTTACTCATACTATTGTAAAGGCCTTAAGCCATAATGTACTATGTGTCTCTCTAACTTTCTGTCATCTCCGTAAAATTTCAACTTTAATTTAAAGTGGAACTGATTAAACTGCGATTAATATAAGAAACTGAATGCAATTATTATTTTTACTGAAACCAAGTTTTTTTTTCAATATCAGTACTGAAAACACAGTCGTTCAGTATTTAAGTCTTATATGAACTATAGGATAATTTTTAAAATTTTTGTAATATCTCAAGAATTATTTCACAAAAATTTCTCAGATTCAGCATAAAATTCAAGTTTTAGTTTTGCTTTCGAAAGGATTTAAATGACGTGAATAACAACATTTTTTGTCATTCTATAAATATACTTTTATAAATATGCTTTAAAATAAATATAAATATACTTTAAAAAATAATAAAGAAACTATTTTATACATTCATTTGGTCCCCAGGAATCATATAAATCGAAATATTCTTGGCTTCAACTTTTAAATAAATAAATGAACGTTTCTCTTTTCTGCTATCAAATTTGATCGTTTTATGAAGTTTTGAATCGGATACTTTAAAGCAATCAACGTTTTCATGTTCTTAGGCCAATTAGTCTTGAGAAACCCTAGGCACTGATAGGGGTATCATCTTTGAGACGGTCGATGAAGTGATCTAAAATCGCCCGTTTTTGTTGAATAGTGATATTCAAATTTTTATAAATCAGTCAGTTTTAATAACTGATTTAATTAATTGGAGTACAACTCTTTTTATTTGAAATGTTAATGTCTCAAGAATATTTTGTTAAATATGATTTACAGAACAGAGGTTCTAGATAAAACCTAAACATTCACAGTATATTAGAGCATTTATGGACTTAAATTACATCAGATACGATTATTTACCGTATTTAGACCATTTGAACACATGTATTTCTATTATTAAATATTTATAAATTAGCGGTTAGACCCTGATTTAATATATTATATATATATATATATATATATATATATATATATATATATATATTGCCTTAAATAAAGCTTTTATTGAATTAATAATGTAGATATCGTAAAAGATCACAGTAATCTTTTTTACATTTATTTTTTAGAAAATATCATATTTTTTTCCGGGTGCGGCATAAATTCGTGTAAAATTCAAAAAATCATAATAAAAAAAGTAATGCTCGAAAAAAATTACGGTTTGCGGGAATATGTTCAGAGAGCCTATGGATTTCGTTATTTCCATTAGGAAAATGATTTCAAAATGACCGATAGATGGCGCTCACACGGTCATATCGAGACGGTTTATGCAAATCGGGAAAACAGAGCACAGTAACATTATAGTACATTTTATTTTAAAGCAAAAGATGCTCAACATGACCGCCAACACAAGGTAATAAGCAGGCGAGGCGCGTAACTACGCCTATTACAGCTGCGTGTAACATGTCGGCATGGATGCCACTAACGGCCAATTGAATGGCATCTTTCAGTTCCATCAAAGTGGCAGGAGAGCCCCGGGAGACACGAGACTTCAGGTATCCCCACAACCAAAAATCCGCTGGAGAAAGATCTGGCGATCGTGAAGGCCACTCATTCTTACATCCTCTGCTTATCACTCTGTCCTCAGTGAATGTGTCAAGGAGGAACTAGCAACGTGGGACAGGGCACCATCCTGCATGAAAGTGACGGAAGATAACGTACGTCTTTGCTGCAAAGCAGGCATAACGTAGTCTCGCAAAAGCCTAAGATAGCGTTCTGCAGTGACGGAACAGTTTTCTAACGGGATACAGGACAACGCTCTTCAAAAAAGAAAGGGCATAGAATGACGGACGCAGTGAAACAGCACCGAACAGTCAGTCACATGTGGAGAATGTAATGGTTTGGTCGTGTACGCACGAGGGTTTGACGACTGTTTTGCGTATTGACATCACCATGCAATGAAAAGTGGGCTTCATCTGTCCACATGAGGTTCAGTAACCATTGTGGATGCAGTTTCAAGATTTCGTGCAGAATGCGTCGGACCGACCTTTCCGCAATTCCTGTTATTTTACCTGCTTCATGTGCACTGGAACTCCCCGTTGAAGTCTCGGCTGCCACATTTCTCATGACCCTTTGGACAACAGGGACGGGGGGCAGCGATGACGGATGGTCTGCTACTTCGTGGACGATCATCTAATCTTTTCGTTTCCTCAAAATGGCGAACTGAATTCAATACCCCTTTCAATGAAATTGGGTTTTAATTCGCCTTAATTCCTTTCACCGACCGTAACTGTCGCAATGCTTTAGTCGCGGATTCCCCGTTCTTATAGAACAGTTTAACCACTAATGCTCGATCCGGTAGCTATAGCATGCTACTAGCGTCGAATGACAGATCTATTTCCAGCCTTGTGTTTTATAGTTATACTGATTTGAATAAACAGTCTCGGTATGATGTGTGAGCGCCGTCTATCGGTCATTTTTTAAATAATTTTTTTAATGGAAATAACAAAATCCAAAGGCTCTCTGAATATATTCCCACAAACCGCAATTTTTTTCGAGCATTACTTTTTTTATTATGATTTTTTGAAGTTTGCACGAATTTATGCCGCGCTCGGTATTTATTTCATACAGACACGTGCTGAATATTTTACTTTTCTTGATTTAATTTCCAGTAACAGTCTACTTATTTTTTTAATTTGAGCTTTAACGTGCTCAAGCAAGTTAAATTTTATTTTTATTTTGCGTAAAATAAATTGTTGAAAAATTTGGTTAAAATATTTTTTTTTGAAAATTCAATAAAAATAGAAACTTTATTTTAGAGATAAACATAGATATCAGTAAAAGATAATTTTTTAAGCTTTAACTTGACGTAAAAATAATTTTTGTATGATTATATTTTCGAAAGTTATCCCGGGAAAACGCCAAAATTTCGCCTTTTCTTAGTTAATTAATTAAAAATTAAAAAAAATAACTCCTAGGTGCACATTCTTGATCTCCAAGGTATATATGTTCCAAAATTGATAGCTGAGCGCCGACACACACACATTCAGCTTTATTATAAGTATGGATTAAACAAAATTTAAGCTTTTTATTTATTACTTTTATCTTTATATATCAATAAAAATAAATGTGTGTGAGTGTGTTGGCTATCTTTAGGCTCAAACATTTGAGCTACATATGTCAAATTTGATACATATATACTTTGGAAATTCGGAGCGATTATTTTTAAAACTTTATCTAGAATTTTAATTACTTAAAAATGAAGTGAAATTTTGACATTTTTCGCGATAACATCAGAAAATAATACAGTACAAAAATAATTTTTACATCATCTTAAAATTCAGGAAATTATTTTTTAAATGATATCATTTAAAAAAGGATAAATGAAAATTTTTTTGCATATTTTTTGATCATTTAAACATATAAATAAACATTAAATTTTAAAAAAATATTTTAAGAATATTTTTGAATTTTATGTTTATGAAATAAACATAAAACGTGATATTTTCTAGAAAAATAAGAAAAAAAAAATGGTTTCAGTGAATTTTCATATATCTACATTATTAATTCATTAATTCTGTATATATATATTAACTAACTAACTAATATATATATATATATATTATCTAAACAGTTAGTATTAGGCATATGCATTGAATAGGGAAAAATGTCTAAATGAAGTAAAGAATTCTATTTTATGCAATTTGAATCAATAAATGTTCTGATGAATGATGAATTTTATATTTTGGTGCAGATTCTCGGACCTATGAATCTAAGACACTAACATTTGAACATTTTAAAGAGACACTAACTTTTTAAAGAACAAGTAAAAATTACAATAAATAAAGAAATTAAGGGTTTATAAAGGTTTAACAAATTATGAAAATGCTATTATTGATATTGCCATCTTAAAAAACGCATGCTTTAAGTCACTCCGTTTCAAAAAAAAAAAAAAAAAAAAGATACGTCCAAGAAGATGTATTCAAAGCTCGATCAGATTCTCTCGCCGAAGGTAGAATTTTTTTTATTTCAAAACGGAAGCCTCCAGACGATTATTTCACACTTCCGATGGAGTGTAGAAAATGTAGACGTAATATTTTCTTTCAGTTTTTAAATCATTTTGAAAGAAAAGCGAAAAGCTGAATCATAATATGGATTAGATAAATTTTTATTGAACAATTCTTTAAGATATTGCATTAGTTATCAAATCTATTCTGTACGTAAGACTTCACAACTGAATGATTCAATTTTCTGTATTCATATTTTTTAAAAAACATGTTTGGTTTCAGTAAAAACGCTTTTGTATTAATTGAAACTTGGCAACTTCTGCTTCGGCTCCAAGTTCAAATTTTACAGAAGTTGGCAGAAAATGAGCGAAATAAATTGCACAATTAACAGAATAGACTAAAGCTTATATAGTAGTATGAGCTGTATGATTATCAAATTGTGGGGCTTAAAATATATTGCTGAAGAATCTATCAAGAGACTAAATTATATAAAACATTTAATTGAAAGTTTTAAGCAAGTATTCATCCCGGCGAACCAAGTGGGCGTCAAATATGTCTAGTTAAAAAAGCAAAATATTTTGAGCAAAAAACAAGAACGAAACGCAAGGAAAACAAAAACTAATTCAGGATGCTCATTTCTCCTCAATTTAATGCAAACAAATGAATCTTGAAAAGTACGATTTTCGCACATGTTTTAAAGAAGCAGCAATTATTATCCATTGCTAAATGACAGCATCCCATCGAAACAACGTATCCGATTTCCTTTCACTTTCGTTGGCGAGTTGTCAAAAAAATCACCATACCGTCAAACAGCAGCTTGCACCCGACTCTAAAAAAAAGAAAAAAAAAAAAATGTTGCAAAAATAAAGAGGAATTCCGATGATAAGTTCATGTATGGCATTTAATTATTCTAACTTGCACTTTTACCCTCTACTGCAAAGGACAGCAGAGGTATTAAAAATATAACCTAATAAGTATCGTATGTGAAGCTCATTCGTAGCGACAAAAGCCGATGGTTAAGCAAATCACGGTAACCATGGTAACTTTTTAAAAATACAAAGTTGCACATTTTCTTCCTTGCATTATTCATGCCCGTTCGAAAGCGAATTCAATGTCGCTCGCCAATGAGGACCATTCACCGATTTTCTGCATTTATCCTTCGCTCCGAAACAGAAAATTGTATTCGGACAGACAAACTTCCTCCGCTCAAAATTTGAATAGAAATCTACAAATGTGGCATAAAAGCCAAATACTAAAATTAATTTGTCTAGCTCATAGCGTTTCTGAATTATCTTTGTCACATGTAAATGGACATTTCTTAAAAATCGGGGAGGTCTGAAACGTAGAAATGCAATACGAGTTCGAATTTTTGGACGATACGAGAAAACCGTATTTTGTGATGAGCATTGCTGTGTGGATCCATTTAGAACTGAAAAGTGAAATTTTGTATAAAGACACAAAATCGAAGGAATTTAATAAAATATGCGGTTTGTATACACTGACAGCAGAAACATAAGATGTGTGTGTTAAAAATCAAAATGAATAATATTCTAATAAAGTAGAATATGGCTCAAAACAAAACTAAGAAATGATTCTAAAAATAACTGAAGAACAATTACAAAATGAATAGAAAAAAATTTAAAGAAAAAATATACTTCATATATATACTTCAAGTTGCAAAGTTTCATAAAACCAATGACTTCAATGTGCGAAACCTCTGTCATGGAGATGACAAAATGCTTTAAAAAATGACATTTTTCACTGTCATGACGAAAACTTACAAAGAAAGTTTCAAGGATAAAATACACCTCACAAAAGCTTATGAAAGAAACAAAAGATAATAACGCATTTATTAACTTTAACTATTTAGAAAGGATTAAAAACTCAACAATATTTGTGCATATGCAATCGAATTCACTACTTATACATTAAGTTTTTTCGAATTATTCGGAAAAAATTCACAGAACTTGTACTGTCAAAGTCAATTCATTCTTATTTCAAACATAATGTGAATCAAAATGATGAAATATATCGGCTGCCATTCAGTATTCTACAAAATGAAACCAACCAAAGAGCTTCTGAGAATGTCACATCATACATTTATAGAACAACTGATAGGAGTAGATTTTACGGCTCTAAAACGAATCATTTTGAAGAGTCATGTTACTATCTCAATTAAAGTAGCCCTGTTCTAATAACACTTATAAAAAAAAGATTAGATTTTATTTGATCTAATTGTAAAATTCTAGACTTCAATTTTGCGATTGTTTATATAATGGTTGTATCAGTCCAGGGAGTGTTACTGTTAAATGGCATTTGTTATGTTAAACTATCTTCCATAGTGTCGGGTTTGGAATGATTTCTGGATTGACTTTCCGAACACTAACAGAGATGCGCTTGAAAAAATAAACCAAAATATCGATTTCTGTATTTATAACGTCTCAGCCTCCCCGTTCCTTTTTGGGACAGTAAAGATTTTGTAATTTGTAACCTCTAAATTGTTCTGTAACCACACATCCTAAGAAGATGCCAGAAATTCCAAAAACAACGTCTTTCTCCAACAAATAGGCCGGCATGACGATGACATGCAGCATCAATCATCAACAACTTTACACATGATTAGCAAATTTCCTTCAAGTCATGATGATCGGAATGTACTAGTATACAAATATTTTCAGTTTTTCTTATGCTGCATTTCTGAAATAAATATTTTCCTCTAAATCTGTGATGAATCCCTCTAAATTTGTAAAATGAGTATATATCTGCACATTTTGGCGATTGAAATGTGAAATTTCGCCGATGACATTTCACTAATTGTCACTTTTATACTATGGGAGACGTATAAAAGTATCATTTTTTGTTAAAGTGTTTACTACTATTCTCAATCAATTTATACTCAAATCCATTTATTTATTTGGTATTTGGAAGTATATATCTAAATGCAATATTTAAATAAAAAGCTTGTTTCGTTTTTTGGAATAAGCTATATTATATAATATTAAATGCAATTTTATTAATCATTGATAAAATTAGATAAACGCAAGATGAGATAAGATTTAAAGTTTCCGTCATTTATTAGATTAGATTAACAAGTAAATGGATTTAGAGAGATTCGAAGGGCTTTGCTTCTTTTTAATATCCTTATTCTAAAGAAGTCAGAAAAAAATGATTTCAAAATTCCCAGCTTCAGAAATATGAAAGAAGTCTTGTTAAATCCCAGAACATAACTAAATGACGAATATGGAGAGCCCCCCTATTTTTTTAATGTCATGATGATAGCTCTGATGGAGGAATTCGCACCAGCAATGCTATCGTTTAATTTTTAAAACGAAATATCTCCTTTATCGTGGTTTCGCTCGCGGCTGGGAAATAAAATACATTTTTATTTATTATATTTGTGAAGGAGAAAAATATTTTACGTCATCTAACTCATTCTGAAGAACCTTCCACTTCATTTAATTTGCAGTTCTAGTCAGGTACAAAACAACTGAAATATACTGAGAATAACAGAACTTAAAATATATTGACCGTGAGAGGTTTTCTGATCATTGATTACTTTTAAATGCAACCCTAGCTTTATTATGATCACAGAAATCTTACCAGAAATGACGCTCGCTTCAGTAAGCAGTCTGGTGGGATTAAAGGAACTCTCAAGATGCAGTTTCTTGACTAATTATAGAAACATCAACCAACACAAGAAGTTATCATTTTTCAATGTTAGTAAATGAATTTCGAAAATCCTTTCTCTGTGAAAACCTGCTGCACAATAGGAAGAATTCAAGCACTCGGGTATCACGGCTGGGAGTGAGTCACTGCACTGCATCGCATTTCATGCACAAAATAGCAGGCGAGAGAATCAGAATTGCCGAAATCGATTATGAATAATTAAAAAGCTTTTTATATGCCAGGATGCTATGGTTTGTGAGTGTTTTCTTTGTCTCAGTAGTACCTTCTAGAACACTGATCCACGTATTAGAATTCTTTATGTTTGGTCTTTGTTTTCGCTTTGAAAAAGGAATCTGAAACTTTAGATCACGGTAATCGACCAACCTGCACTCATTTAAGAATACTGGGAGATTTGTTTTCTTTAATCTGCTCAAGTTTTTGCATAATCACAGATTTAAGATAGCTCTGAACTTTAATGTAAAAGGATAAACAACGCAAGATACAACTGCATGTTGGCTGAGTTGAAACTGGCTTATAAAGCATATTACAATGCGAGTAGTAGAAACAGAATTCATACTATCGACAATTTTTCAAATGACTTTTACTTATATATGTAATAAAAATTTAAAATGGGAAGCTGAAAAAATGATGAATTGATTTTATACATCACAAAATAATAATTAGGAATTACATAAATGTTTAAAGATGGACAGACTATAAGATTTGCTTTATTGAAATCTGGAATCCGAAACATTTGCGCCAAGACAAACCAAGTCGCCCTATCAACGCTACTACGCTAAGAAATAAATGGTTGCTGATATAATCATGTTCAATACTTCTAAAATTAAATTATCTCGGCAAATCATTCTTAGTTGAAAACCAAAAACATATCAAAAATTTCCTTTTGAAAATAAGGGAAAAAAACAGAAGTACTTTTTTCTATACCCTACTGTCTAATGACGAAGAACAAAATTACTATTTATTTCCGAATTATTTAACTCGAATGCAATAGCAGAAATCAAAAAAAAAAAGTTTAAAACGGTTCTATGCATGCATACCCACAAAATGTATTTAAATTGTTGAGTTAAACCATTTCTTTATTCTTTCAAAAAAAAAAAAAGGAAACTACGATCAAATAAACACTTCCAAATAATAAACTAAGTATTTTATTTACAGATGCATCTTTGAATAAATCACATTTTGTTTCTTGTAAAGATTGACTGGTACATTTTTTTTCTCATTCTAATTTGGGACATGAATGAATTTACACTCATTCTGAAATTCGTTCATTAGTTTCCAGCATTAAAATGCAAAAGAAATCCACAAAGGTCCCTTAGACGAGGGATGTTCATTAAACACTCCTTGACTAAGAAACGCAGCCTGCATTCAGAGAGGAATGTGCCACTTAGAAGGTTTACCTGAGCTTAAAGAGAATAAAAGATGTCTGGTTTTTCTGACCGTCCCGACCTTGCACAACTGTTGCTCTTTCTATCCCACGTATTGGCTTGCATATAAGGGCCATGACTTATATACACTCAAGCTGTTAACAAAGCTGAACAATTCCATACTGAAAATATGATGGTACCATAATGAGTTTTATTTTTTGAAAGCCGTTTTATTTTACAAATTACCAATTCACTTTTTCCATGATTTTTTTTTATTTTTATTGAGAAGTTACTTAGGAATAAATTTATGATGCTGTTTAAACAGACAAAATGCTGAAAACTGAGTGATATTCGAAAAAAAAAAGACACCACATGAAATATAAAAGAAGGCTTTTATTATATTACAAGATATAGACTCTGTTACATAAGGCATTTGGCTGTCCGTGCATAAAGGAATCTAAAATAAAGAGCGTGCCTCAACAGTGGTTATCACAGGTAAGGCTATCATGGAGAACTGGTCCCATCACGGGCTGACGCTAAAGGTTCTTCTATCACATTTGTTAATAATATAATTGTCCTCAGAATATCTGGCCTAGGCCAGAATTTGTTTCATTCGGAGTTCGAAGGATTACCTTTCTTCTCAGTTTACATTTGTACTAAGTTGAATCTGCTATTGATAGAGGTACAAATTGAATTGAAAAAAAATGGAATAAAAATTTTTTCACAGTGGTTAAATGCCACATGCATAGATAAATGCAGTAAGGGTAAATCATAACTAATATTTTAAATAAATAACAGATAACCTAATAAACAATAATAACAAATATTCAAGATTAACACATTTTATGCATTTTCTTAAACAAATCATGCAATATTATAAGAAAAACGTCTTTACTAAAATAAAGTTTATTTCATAAGTTATCGATAATTATATATATATATATATATATATATATATATATATATATATATATATATATATATATATATATATATATATATATATATATATATATATATATATATATATATATATATATATATATATATATATATATATATATATGTATCAATAAATAATCATAAGTTAATATAAAACAAAATGTGTATTCGAAAAAAATAATAGAAAATTATAAATGAAGCGACACATTCAGAAATCATCACATTCAACAAACAATGCAAAATAGCGTTGACAAACAAGAATTGATAACATTAACAATTATTAACTCATGTGTACGCTGACAATTTATGAAGCTCTTTCGTATCAAAGAAAACACTATAAGGCAGTTTTACTTTTTTTAATATGATTTTTTTTTATCCTTCTTCTGAAAGGATCTGCTACTGATCGACTTGAAGGTGACATTTATAAAGCTTCAAAAGTAACAAAATTTACTAATTAAGTTCCAAGAAATGTTACTATTAGGTTTAAGAAAACAAACAAGAATTTTTCCGTTTGAATATGATACATTTCAAATCATATATACAAAATACTAAAATTTTTCACATTTAACTATTTATAGAATACATTTCAGAAAATTCTTCTGTTAATATTAACAGACGTTATTTGGGAAGATATTTCTCCTAATTAAAACTAATAAAATGAATCTAAAAATAAATTATTCATTTTCATCTTCTGCTTAGTATTATACGAGACTAATAATGCTTTGTGATAAAAACTCATGACTTAAAAAATATGTGCAATAAGAACATATAAGCTCTGAATATTAGTTCTTATGCTAGCTATAAACATTTTTAGAAAACGATCTACAAAGTCATGTTAAGGCTGCGCAAATCTCTGCTGAATATCCGTAACTTTTTAACTAACTGGTGACTGAAAAAGGAAGCGCTTTTAAGAAAATTTCAACTCGTTGCAAATTAATTTATATTTTTAAATCATGATTTCTGGTGTCGTAATACGATAAAAATATTGTTTATAAATTCTTCATTTACACGCTATGTATTCATAGATCTAATTCATTCCTAACTTTGTTGTTATGATTAAGTGCTTCATTTATACAATACATTCAATTATATAATGTAGTCATTTTAATTAATTAATTAAGTGTTGGCTATACGTCATTCCCTCCTTTCTAAAAATTCGTAAATCTTCTGTTCGTCATTATTTCTTCATTTCTAATAAAGGATAAATCTTTCCAGTAAAGTAGGAAAGGGTAACACTCTTTTCCTTCTTGCCCCAAAGAAAAGGTAAACATCCTATGGTTAAAAGGTGGAGAAAGGCAATCAGAGGTGCATTGGACTATTTCAGAAGCAAGGAGATATGCAATCTTCGAATTCCAATATCTTTTCAGTAAGCCTGTAACATTTATTCCTTAAAGTCTAAAACATTTCAAAATAATAAAAAGAAACTACAAAAAAGACAAAGATACAAATGGAATTTTACAGGAATACAGGGTTAACAAAAATTAGAATGGGAGGGGGGGGGGGAATTGGATCGTCTAGTTTAAATTTTGAAAGCTATTATTTATAGCAGAAAAAAACATCAAAGAAAGGGAAGCCGTTAGATGAAATTCTTCTTCGAATAAACTGCATTAAAGGCATACCTTCTGAAATCGATAATTTAATTAATTTTTAATATATATTCGAGGATCAGATATTCTCGTGAGATGATTTATGTTTATAGAAAAAGCAAATGAAACAACTGAATGTCCAGAAATAATTTTTTTTAAACTAAAAGGCTTTCTACATTCAACATGGAGCATCGAATTTCAAGTCAAGTGGTAAGTTAGAATCTAAAAATGTTCTAGATAAAAAAAAAAAAAAGAAGAATGATTGAGAAATTTGTAAATCAAAATGGATCAAAACATAAAGGCGCTTTATTTTAAATGTTTATTTTTCGTCAAACTTTTGATTAGCTAATAATTTGTAGAAAGGGTTCAGAAATAAATAAATTTCTAAACTTATTTTAATATTTATTTCATTTGACTTACGGTCACAAATTAAAAAAAAAATTCTCAAACAATAGCTATAAAATCATTGCTGCATGTTAAAATATAGTGAAATATGTCTAATATTAAGGTGAAAGATAATAATATAAAATAAATAATTTTAAAAATACTGAAAAGAAGAACAAAAAAAAATCAAGAACAAAATAGCACACAAAATTGCGCAAAAGAATTCGGTTTGCAATACATGATAATATTCAACAATAGACGCTACAAAATTTAATGACGGAAATTTATTATGTTCTGGTTTTCAAGGAAATAGCTTCTGCTAGTATTTCAATTTCCAACAATCAGAATAGCTTTTTATCAAAATTTTAAATGTTAAGGTGAAAATGTTATTTATTCTTAGGGTAAAATGGTCGTAAAACTCTCTAAACATTTGATACCATTTTCAATGACTACTTCACGCTTTAAGAACCTCGTTTGATTTTGTTCTTCTTGAATGAATGCAGAATAATGAAGAAACAATTTATACTAAACGAGTGCATACGGATGTACACGATGCGTACCCATTATATAAGGAGTAAGTTACATTTTTGTGCTTTATTTTTATTTGTCAAATTATAAACATTTATACTATTTTCGTGGTAATGCATTTTATTAATAAGATTCACTTAGAATTTTAATTAATTTAATGTTAAACGCGATTATTTAGTTTTCTAGAAGCTTTCTAATAGACATTTTGAGAATGAAATAAATTAGATACTCAAGAGTATTTCTCAGTAGCCATGAAATGTACAAGATGAAAAATGTTCGAATCTCAGCAATTCTGTATCCTGCAATATGATTCATTAAACCTAAAGTGAAAAATGTAATTAAAAGTGTGATACATACTATTTTACATGAGCAATAAATTTATTTCAATAATCTGGACAATGATTCGGACAAAATGTTCGGCAATAAAATAACATTCATAAAGTTCTATGACAATGTAACTAGATTTATCTTGCAGCTGACCAAAGCTACTTTTTCATTATAAAAAAGTTAAAAGTAATGAAAGATTTTTTTTTGTATATATTTGTAGTTGTCCATATTTGTAATTATCCTTGAAATCACAATGATGCTTTACAAAAGAATTTTTTTTTTCATAACTATTGAAATCGGAAAAATGCAACGAGTTTTAAGTATCAGATCAAGATCCCAAATGGCCTCGTTGAATATTATTTTAGGGTCGCGAAATATTTTCATAGTTTGTAATATATTTATTCATTTTAATCCATTTAGATAAAATTAATTTAAAGTTTGAAATGCTTTCTGTCAAGAACAGTTTTGAGCTTCTCGTTCGACACAAGATAGCACGATAATGTTCAAAGGTTGATTCACCTGTCTTGATTGCTTCAGCTGCTGCATTCTATGCGCAACGATTTTTGTATTATTCCATTTAGAAAATGTCAGTTGTTTTGTCCTATCACAAGTCTGTCTTACAGCCATTCTTTAAAGTGCTAGTTTCCTTCTTAAGGTAGATAGATGATTCCGGTAAAAAGTCGATATGTTGAGAAAAACGATTTTTTAAAATTTAATATTCTTAATGTTTAAGCAGTTTTCTTCTGAATTTTGTTTCCATTTTTACGAAGTGACACTGATTTTTTATACTTGGATTTGATGACGCTTTCATGCTGTTTTACATCTTTAAAATCTATTTTCTCACATTTTTATATTTGGTAGAATTTGCTTACTAAATTCTCATAAATGAAAATCTAATGCCTATTTTCTGTTCAAATTTAGTATAATAGTCCTTGAATTATAGAATAAATAATCTATTTATTTAAAAATATTCTATTATTATCTTATTGCTTCACAACCCCCCCCCCAAAAAAAAATGAACATTTCCTGCTATCTGTCCGTTTATTCCCAATATCTAAAAAATGGATTCAAACGCAGGTTATTTTTTTAGTTCAGGAACTCGGTCATACATTTCTTAAGTCATTCGCAACATTTTAAGCAAAACATTTGCTAAATCTTTAAGCTAAAGGATTTCTGCTTTATACTTTTTTTTAGCCAAATACCTCTTTTCTCCCACATTTTTAAGAAACCGTTTTCCATTTCATTGGGATATTTGGTTTCATATTTGTTTTTGTTTTTTTCAATCTTTTTTTATGGAAAAATTCACAAATATAACGATTTTAGAGTGTTTTTCCGAAAAATTCACCTCGAATGTCATCACATCCTGAAGCACTTTTATTCAAAAATATTCGGATCTCCTCATGTATCGATGATAGGCTGCCACCAGGGCTTGAAAAGGGGGCACAATGTTGAAATCTGAGAAATCTTCAACTAGTCCATAAGATGTCAACTGATTTCATTCCTTGGCTCCGATATGTGGAGAAGAAATGAAATATTGGCTCTCCAAGACTGCGTGCGCACAGATGAACCCTGAGAACACCCTCGGTTGTAATATTTATGTGATTCGCTGACCATAGAAGGGGGGAGGAGGAGTGAAACATTCTGCTGAATGATGCAATTCCAGGTTTGAATATCACCAGTAAAACAGAAGAAAAACAAATTACTTTTTAACATGTGTTTACACTGAAAGGTTCACTCAGAGCATGAATGCTTCTCTTGCTCTTATTATTCTACTTCTTTCCATACGTTTAGTTCCACGCATCTGCGTTTTAGATAAGATGGTTTTGATATCCATTCGTATTAGAAAGAAATGATCTATAAGATTTGAGTCCCGGTATAACGAAACCCATTGACTGCCAACTGTCTAAACAAATGTACATCAAAGGGGTAGTGTCATAATGGAATCTTTTTTTCTTCCGATTTTTAATAAGAAGATGCATTTCGGCTGTATGAAGATGAACTTGAAGAGTTTGAAAATTCGGCAAACCTATAAACTTCAGCTTTATGGTCTTAGATTAGAATCATTTTAAGCAATTAGAACTAAACCAAACAATGAAATGAAATGACTTCGGAAAATATTCGGGGAGTAAATAGTAATATAGCTTAATAACATAATAGTGAGAGACAAAAGAGTGTCGATCAGTCGAAAGCTTCTCGATTATATTTGTAATAAAAATCTAGTATTTTGTAAGGAAAAAAAAGGCATTTTCTGGCTGCACGTCATTTGAGTATTTAAAATCCTTGAACTAACAGAATGATAAAAAGAATTTGACATATATTTATATTCAGTAGCCAATTCTGAATGCCGGAAATTCGGTTAACACAATTAAAAAAAGAAAAATGAGTACTTGTAGCGGTTACATCATTCTACTACCTTCTCTTTGGATGCAACAGATGGCGTGGCCTAATTAACATCAAGATATATTTCCCATGATCCTTCTGGAAGGTCATTACTAGATTGTACTTTAAGTGAGTGTCGTGTATTTTCGTGTTTGTTTTGGCTTGAAAAATATGGAATTTAAAAAATAATGAAATAACTGTTCCTGAAACTTGTCTGTTATTTTCATCTACATCATAATAAAGTTATAAAGAGTCTCATCCCTTTACGGTGATGCGCAATACGGGGCGAGAGATTATACGAAGCTAGTTTAGAAATATAGACTAGTTTTATATTGTATCTCAAAACGAGTCAATGGAATGTTTCCGAAACTAGTAATGAACCACTCCTTTCAGAAATAGAGCGGTTCATTTATTATTCTTTGTGATGAAACAAAACTTTCTGAAGTGATTTTTAATTAAATATTTCATTTTATTATAATTCTATTAATAAAATAGAAATATAATATAAATATGATTTTATTATATTTATATTATATCAAAGAAAAAATAAACTGTATGTGATTCTACAAGATATAATATATACTTAAAATTTTAATTTATGTTATATTGTTTTTGCACTGTTAAAGCAAAAAAGTAGTTCATAAGAAAAAAAAATTCTAAATAAGATCAAACAATAAAAATTTAAAAAATAAATAAATTAATCGACAAGTTCGAAGGAGAAGATCGATTTTTTTCCCCAGGATATACAATTAATCTGTCTTCAATAATTTCTTTTTCTATATTTTATAAGAGTTGTAGTTCCCGGGATGAGAGTAGGCAGAAGAAAATACAATAAACGAGAACTTTCCAACAAAATGTCAGAACTTTAGGTAAAAACAGTGCCAGTTAGAATATTAAATATTACTTTTCTTTTTATAACTTATTGTAGCCCTCGAAATGCTTTTAGAACAAAAGCTAAGGACCTTAAAGCGACAATTAATCTAATTTGAATTTTGTTTCTGTCTCTAATCGCAAGAGAGTATTGGGGAAATAAAAATTTCAATATCCCCCCCCACCCCATTTTCAACTGCTTGGTCCATCTATTGAATTCGATCCAGATTTCATGTTCCAAGCAGCATATTCAAATCTGATCAAAGCTTCTAGAGGTAAGGCCAATATTCATATTAAAAAAACTTTTGAACGAGAGGCAGTTTGAAGGATAACGACTGATGAAGATTTGCAGAATTTTTCTCAAAAGTAATGAACGGAGAGGAAGATTAACACGAAAGAAAGTAAAAACTTCAAACATGGAAAATAAAAAATAGGGTAGCTCTGATGAATATTGGAATGAAAGGAATGGTTCCTTCGATAGATGTGGAAGCAAATCACTTGATACTGAGGGCAGATTTTGCTGTGTCAGGGCTGACGCTTGGGGCTGCTGGAGGCACTCCTGGGTTTCAGCCGCAGACGATGCACAGGAGTTGTAGAGGGAGTGGAAGAGGCAGACGATGAGGCTGATGGCCTTCGACTGTGAGAGGCTGCGGCTATGTTACCATGGGGATTACTGTGATAGACACTGATCATCTTGGCACATTCCTCTTCGTCCTTCTCCTGGTTGAAATCGGGGAATTTAAGTTTCAGTCGTTTCCTCTCCTGAAACAGTAAGAAGAAAATGCATCATAAATGCCATATTGTGGCCTGGTGAGATTCCAAGATATTCTTATAAAGCTAGTTAGAACTTCCTGAGAGGATGGTGAAACAAGAAAATGCACTCCCTTCCCTTTTCACAGACGCCATCCCTTTCGACACTCTTTAGTTTGCTATGCTTTTTAACATTGATTTTGTTTTGGTTCACTTTTTTAATAAACAAAAAAAAAAAGGATTTTTGTTTTCTTTTTTGCTTAGTTCTGTGTATAATGTAATAATTATAAATGTAACGCAATGCAAAATCGTGCTAGGATTTACCAACATTGTTTTTTGAAAGCTCCTGTGTATGAATGGATAAAGGTAAAATCCAATAGCAATTACTGATGAGAAGCTGCTGGGTTTCACTGATAACCAACAAACTGCAAATGCTATCTTAAAATTATTTTGGTACACTCTTCTACAGTCGCAAGTCTCCCTATGGTAATTTTTAACCTTATAAGTCATTTATTTTGATCAGAAAATTAGTTCAATCTAGGAACAATTTCACCAAATCACATCGAATTTTATGTTTTTAACAAATTACTCAATCTTATTAATGAAACGCAATTTATTCCATTAAAACAAAATAAATCTAATATAAACAAATTCTAATAAAATCTTGTTTCATAAAAATTTGTATTTTATTACATACTGTGTATAAAAGAATTTCTATATAACTTTAAGCCTCTGATGTGAGGTCCATCCTCGCCAGAACTGAAAGCAAGCACATTTCCTTAAGTGATTTGTGGCTTTACATATGAGACAAATCAATCGCACCCCTTTTTCAAGCAGTACTGGAAGCCGGCCAAATGTAAGAGAGAAATTGAATTTTTTTCACGTCTGATGCCTATTTCACCCCTTTCGTCGTGACACGACTCGATGAGTTATCGATTTTTCCTTCTCTAATTTAAACGACAAATTCGGGTAGGTTCTAAGTTCACCGAATATCAGAGAGTATTAAAAAAAAAAAAAAAAAGTAACAGAGCAGAAGTCGAAAGATATGATGATAAAACTTTTCTACTGTTTCATATGTTGGGCTTCGAGCCATAAGTGGTAAAATGTAACGATACTAAACACATCTGACTGATCAGCGTAGATACGCTCAAATACAGATCAAGTACAGAATCACAAATTCATTTTTTGCTAACCTTCAATAACTGTTAAGCGAGCGACTCGCCTCGCTTAACAGTTATTAAAGGTTAGCAAAAAATGAATTTTCCTAATCATTTTTTAAAATTTTCTCATAAAGGAAGTAAGTAGACAGAAGCTACTGTAATGGTCGAAAAATTCAACCATGCAATTCAATTTTGATACAGCGTCAAGTTTTAGACCATATTTATTCAATAAGAGAAAGGTTTTCGGAATTATGTCTATCATTGAGTGTCATCATTCAGTAAAGGAAGGCGTATTCAATTTGATACATAATTTGAATGCCGAATCAAAGGGAAGTATGTTTGCACATATGTAACTATAATTCGCAATGGTCTAAACAAAGGAGACATACAGATTTCATTACAATATTAGAGCATCTGTCAATGGTTTGATTACTTTCGATGTTTGCATTTTTTTTTTTTTTTTTCAATATTTAAAGAGCAAGAAGCCAGCAAAGTAAAGTCTAGAGCATGTCTTTGACACTGATATCGTGGATGTTTATTTAAATTCGTATTAAATATGATAATGAGTAAACGGCCTGTCAACGACAGAAAGGTTTAGACGAGTGAAATCCGTCTTATCATTGGAACTCTAAAACTATATCAGATTTTGGATTCAATAAAAAAAATCAGGGGGAAAAAGCATCTAAATGAATTTTTGATTTGTTTCCCTAAAGAAATGAATGAATGACGATTTAATGAAAAGAAAATTTAAAAAATCAATAAAAGTAAAAAAAGTAAATTTATACAAACTCACTTTCTATGCCACTCATGATGAAAAATGTTTTTCATGTATAGAGAATTTATGAAACTGGTAGGAAGTATCTGCCATCTTTCATTGTAATGTACGTGATGCATTAAATATGATTGTACTTCGATTACTTTTACTCTTTAAACTGCACTATCTACGCCTCGTTTCTTCATCCCCTTTGGATGGCGAATCCACCCAGAGGAGATACAGCACCTCAATGACTCGCCAATTATTTACAACTAGAAGCTGATTAAATAGTAGAGAAGACTGCATGATACATGACCGGCATCTGACACGACAGTAGAAGCAGCAATTGCTTTATCTGCATAGTTCCAGTTAAAGTGGATAAAAGGGCATATGATACGGTGATAAGAAGTTGCTGCAGATCTGCATTAAATAAAAAATAAAATACCTAATTGTTATTTTCTTTATTGCGATTCTTAAAAAAAAAAGAATCCCCAACAAATTACTTTTGATCCTGATTACTTTTCACCTTTCATTTTTACTCCGTTTTACATTTATCCGCTCATCAAGATCCCAATAAATGTCATCGATCCCAAACATTTATTTATCGACACATAAAGAACAAATGACGATGAATTTTTTCTTCCGCTAAAAATAGGGGCGCTAAAACACTTCAATACCACACATTTTTTCGCAAGTAGTATTTACGAGCCGGATCAGAGTCGTCCCGCCCAGGTGAGGGTCGATAGGGGTGCCGGACACTCCCTGGATCGATACCGTGGTCGGACGAGCTAGATTCTCGTCGCCTTGCAGCCTGTTGCCCTAACACCCAATGTCAACACAAAGCCGTATTTTAAGGCATTGCTGCGAAACGCATGCATCATTGGCCAGAGGGGAGATCGTATGGTTGGACACGGGGCATCATGAAATTTGTATTTGCCATGTTTGAGCATGGCATGTTCATTCTGAGCATGGCAAAAGAATGGTTTATTAGAGCAGTGACTACAAACGAAAACTATTTTCGATTATCATGAAGAAGACGCGTTGTAATCTCACAGTAAATACAAAAATAACGAAATAAAATAAAACATATTGTCGTGCGTAAGATTGTCAACAATGGGCGTCTCACCAATAACATAGTTACGTATTATCTTTTAAAAACTGAGTATTCATGTTGAATAATCATGATATAAAGAATAAGCCTCCTTGCATATAGGGGCGTACTTGACAATGCATTGAATTACCGATTTTTTTTTAAATCTTCAGATGAACAATTTTACTGAAGTATCGGTTACTTTAAAATCATTTATATAAGCTTATATGTATTAGGTAACCTTTATGTTGTGACATATATTGTAATAACAATGGCTGAAATTCCGATTCATTGTTATTTCAATGAAATATTGAAAAACAATACATCAAATCTGAATCTTAATTAGATGACTCATCTTCACAATTACCTCTTAAATACATCACTTCCTAACTGAAGGTAAAATGAATTCGCAAATCACGGGGTAAACAAAGTATTCAAAGTTCAAAATTTAAATGAATACGTTAATTATCGTCGAAATTGATATAGTGACCGGTTTGAGTTATGTAGTACTTATTAATGGCTTCTACGGTTGGAATTCTGGTGAAAATTGAACTTCCCTCCTCCTCTTCCCTCACCTTTATTCGTGAAGTAAAAGTTTTTTTGGTCTGCTCAGGGTAGTCATTGAAAGAATTTATCTATAACTAAATTATTATTAAGCTGAGCAATCCTTGCCCATTCACCGAGCAGTGCCCGGACAGCATTTCGACTATTTTCAGTAAATAATAAAATTCCAAAATTGCAGTGATCTGGATCGCGAAATTTTATATTTGTTATTCACAACTGAGCACAGGACACAGCAAACATGAAAAAAAAAAAAAACGAATTTATAATTTACATTGCACGAGCAGTTTAGTCTGAGACATCACATGAATTGACTTCAGTGATACAGAATGAAAAATGATTCAAATTTCATTTTTTTGACAAAATATTTTCTTGTCAAAAAAAAAAAGCAACAGAATAAGCAGATATTGTTTAGCGAAAACTCGCAATTTTATTAAATAACAAATGAATTATTGAAACGTTTTAATTTATCACCTTATTAGGTTTAGTAACTTCATTTGTTTTTGAAAATTCGTTTGAATAACAAGATTGTTCAAAACTACATCTCGCTTGCAAAGAACTGTTTTTGACCTTTATATCAGTAAATTTAGATATTGAATTTTGTTTCAAAATTTCAGAATCTATTTTTGAATCATGAAATTCTTGCATAGAGAGATGAAATAAAACTCTTAAAATAATCATCATTCTAATCAAAAATTTAAATTTAACGTTTTACATTTATTTAATAATCAGTGCTACTTAAATATTTTAGTTGACTGAAGGATCATTTCAGGGAATGTATAGTGATATTATTGAAGCTTTAAACATTTAACAGTGTCTAATTTAGATCATAATATCTGATCCCTGCGCTGCAAAGAGCATTTTAGTTGTTTAGAATTAATTTATTGAGGCTAACATTACATTTTTAAGATGGACTAGAACTATTTTGGGAGAATTATGTTATTTTGAGAGATTTTTCAACGGTTAGGCAAATCAGAACCCCTTGAAGACATCTTTTTCCCAAAAACTTCAAAACATATTGATAGGAGGACGTTTGTTTTATTCGATTTAATGTGTACTAGGTTTGTGTCTACTGCAACATTCACAGGAAACCAGTCCCAAGAGCAAGACCACCTCTGGTTTGGAGTTTGATCTCTTGCATTGATAGCAATAATCTCATCGTTAATATTTGTCAAATCCGCATTTATGTTTAAGGAATATAATCTTTCTTCCAATAAATGTATTTTCAGCTTTTAAAATTAGCTTTTTTACTACAGTTAAGAAGTCATTCATCTCATTAGTTCATAGTTTTATTGATGCAGTAAGTCTTAAAAAGTGAGTTATGCGCATGCCAGCAAATACACACCGCTGTGAGAATGTAAGATTCATACTCCTTGAGTTGTGAATGGAATCCGTAGTTGGGGTTGGCGATGTTCCTGGCGCCGCGCACTACTTTCAGGGCGTCCTTGCAAGTGAGAGTGGTAACGGACATGATGTAGGCGGCGGCGATTGTCGCACTCCGCGAAACTCCCGCCAGGCTGAAAGAGAAAAAAACACAATTCACTTGCTGGCAATGAGCCTCTTAAAATTTGAAATACAGCATCTGATTGTCTGATATGAACAATTATTTCTCAAGCAAAATGTTTGAAATATAGACGAAATGTCAATACAACTTCTTGAAATGGAAATTCTGACAACCAAATTAGAAAAAAAATTTCGAAGAAAATAGCCATCATTCTTTTCGTTTAAATATTTTTGTGTAAATAAAAACGTCATCGTTCCTATCATGATACATAAAAGAATAAGAAGGAAGTTATCTACATGGTAATTAAAACTATGCATAAACTTGAAATGGTAAAATTCTAACATTTAAATGGCGCAGTCGTCACAATGAAACAAAGGAACACCTTTGTAACTTTGTTATTTATTATCTTACCTCTATAAAATGGGTGTCAATCGAAACGGTTTAAAGGGGCAGATTTGTTGAGATAGACAAGCTGATTACCCAAGTTAATGAACATAGTTTATTAACTACTATTTCGCACACATGACTGCACGGATCATCAGACAGACATCGTTTCAAAAATACGTTTTGCGCTTAAGGGAAGTTTAAATGTCGAGATTGAATATGTTGATACTTTTTCTTTGCACATTTCGTCACAGACCCATGCGAGTTGTGAATGATTGCAGTTATCATTACGTTATCGTCGAATCCGACTCTGTGGTGCCATTTCTGATCTGCAATAGAAAGTTTTTATATTCACAAGATAATGTCTTGATAGTGTTTTGTTTAATATATGTGTTGTTATAAATTCTGCTATTCTGCGCCTATTTCTAACTTGCTTCTTCGTACTTTTACGAAATGCTTGCGTATTATTCAGTGTCGGTTTTTCAGTTCATTCCTTTGTAGGTCGTCCCCCCATTCCAATCAACATGCCTTTGGGTGCGCAGAGCCAGCAAGGATTATAAATATGATACCCGAAAGTAAATAGAAATTTCTTTAAATGACGCAACGATGCACAGATTTTCACCCATTTCCTGACACCAGAGTGCGTGCCTCGGCATTTTATATTCTCCGAATATTATTTCCATCCTCACCACTGCACTCCCCCCCCCCCCGACGCATCTGCATTTTATTAAGTGAACGACTGAGGCGATTCCACCCACCGATGATGACTTCCTAAAAGTAATATCAAAAGGCTCATAAAAGAAAACTCTCTTCGTGTTTTGCATCGATAGAGCTCAAAATTGAAAAGCGCCCGGCCCACTTTGCCCGGAGGGACTCCAGATGATGGAATAAACATCATAAAAAAAATGGCTTCGGCAGAAGAGGGGCGGGGCAACCGGCTGGAGAGAGTTTTACGACTCAGGGACGAGAGGAAGGAGAAATCGCCCTTGAATGGATTTCGCAGCTCCGGGCCGGTGACGACGAACGCAAAATTGTTAATAGATGGATAAATATTCGCGATTTTATTATGTTTCAACAGCATTATTTGGTATCGGTGTCAATTCCTACAGACACTTGAAAATGAACTTGTAGTGCAAATTCGAGTTTTTATTAAGAATTCTCATGGTTTTATTTCATTTAACATCTTTCAAACTTCAATTTTTTATTTCCCGAATATGAAATTTTATAACAAATATTTTACTTGCTTTCTGATGGGTCAGAGATCTGAGGTGTGTGTGTTCCCGTTGAAAATGGAATGTTTTAAAATGTTCAGAACTTAAGCTGCCAATGAATGGATTGAATGAAATTACATTTCGATTCCATTTGATAGACTGCACCAAATACTTCCGATTTTGAAAAGTGGTAACCACAGATTAATTTTTGCGGATGGATGTCGTTCGACATTTTGAAATCGAGTCACCGAAGCAATGAACAATTCAACAGACATAGCTTTAGTCATTTGATTTTTCTTATCTAACTTTGAAATGGAGAACACATTTTACAGTTGAAAATAAATGACAGCATGCCCATGACGATCAAGTGGAAGCGCTTGATAAATATTTGAAACTTTGTTCAAAGGATGCTTCTTTAATTCTCAAATATAAAATTCATTTTCATTTAATATTCTCAATAGAATCGTCAACGGTATGCTAAATGGCTAACTTTCGAATAATCTCAAACGCATTATGTGAATGCCCGCCAGTCTCAACAATCCGCCAGATAACAGAGCTGTTGACTAATGTAATTTCATTTAAAGAAACACATTTAATCAGAAAAACCTAAATTTACCATGAAAAATATAAATAATTATATATAAAATATAACAAAATGAATTCAAAATAGGAGCAGGATCCTATTATTTACGGCGCTCCACGGTTACTAACACCTACACAAAGGTGTTTTATTTCTAGCGCTTTCTCCTTGCCTTTCGGGGTAAGAGGCCAGATCAACAAAATGCTAGACAATAGAGTGATCGCCATACGTTAAATTCAAACTTCCTAAATCCATTTATTTTTGCCTTGAGATTGGAATTCTATTTGGATTTCTTTTATTGGCACCTGATCAGGTGCGACATGGAATATCTCGAGAACACATTATTATGGTTTGCAGATTAATGCAATGAACACTTTGCAGACTTATTCATAAAAAATGAAATTTTATAGCCATAGCTAATAACGTTGAAATAGTTTTACTTACTTTTAACGATGCAAAAATGGAAATCTCTTTTCTTCTCGATATCGTTCGTTTTATTTTTCGACTGGACGCAACAAATTTCATCTTTGATAAATTCGAAAACAGCATTCAAAGAATCGTAAAGAAGATAGAAAATATACACCACAAACAAATTGAGAAATAAACCACAGGAGTAACGTAATGTAAAAGAAACTTTGATTTATGTGAAATCGAGATGAAGATTCGTAAAAAACTTTAATTACAATTCATCGTGCAAGATTTATTACTTAAGAGTATAAATTCGTTAATAAAAAATATGAAATACGCACAAGTGTACAATTCTCCTAAACACTCCAGATTCCTAAACATTTTATTTGTCAAATAATTGTCAGAGACACAAATTATCCTTTATCTACTTTTAGAGGCCGAAAGATTAAAAATGTTTAAAAAATATTTAAGACAAAATAGAAAAAAATCTGCTAATTTCTACTACTTCTTTCCCTAAACACTGAAGACCCTAAAAATATATTTCTACAATCAAATTACTCTTGGAACTTTCTGAAGTAATTCAAAATTTGAAAATAAACAAAGCAAGCACAAAGTTTCTAAATTTACTTCTTAATGGGAATTTCCACTTTCAAACTCACTTCAAAAGTTCAGAAACCAAACAAGATGATTTATTGAGCCAAGAAAAACAAAACCGAGCATTAGGGCGGAGATTTGCTTAATTACTAGGGACAGATTTTTGCTATATTTGGAAAAACTATTGTTCTAGGAACAAAAGAAATGAGTATAAAAAATCACTCTTTCGAAGCCGAACGTGTCTCAAGTTTCAGGAAACTTTTCGCAAAGAAGGTGAAATTTTTCTTCCATTCATTTTGCTTCTTCGGAAGAAAATCACGATCGGTTATGGCACACCAAAAATAAATCGATTTCCGCCCAAAAGAGTAACAACATCGGAGAAAAAGTAACATAAACACAGAAAATTCCTTTCGGTAACATTACAAATGTAATCGAGGTCGTAGCTGGATTCACTTTTCGCTGTTTTTTTATTCAATTTGCTAGTAAAAGAAATTTTGAAATTCGAATTGATTTTGATGGTTCTTTTAAGAAATACATTTTTTATTTCTTTTCAGTCAAAAGAACTGGAGAATTTATGTTCGACATTAGGTGAAGTAAGGAGCTTAAGTTTGGGCAAAGGAAATTATTCATGTTTATAGGCTCATTTCTTCTACAGAAATGCAAAAATATTAATTCATTTTTTTCGAATGAATGATGATCACCAAGTAATTTCAGTGAATGAAGAGTTTTACGCTATTTTTAGATTTCCTTAGCATTCTGGAAATTGTTATGTTTCTCTATTAACTTAAAAAAAATTGACTAAACGCAATAAAGCTAAAATCCCATTTCTCCTTATTTTTGTATTAATTATAGTTATAGTAAACATGAAGTTTGATGGCTTATGTTAGTTGAATGAGTTATATGGATTTTGGATGGTTGTCTTTTTAATTCTACCTTAATATATTAAATAAATGCTAATTTCTACTATTTCAGTCAACTATAATTTCTGCAAAAATTAATCTTCCCATCACATGTAAGTTTATTTTATTCTTTTTCAACTGCAAATTTTGATTTCAATTAATATAGTTTTGTTTTTGAATTTTATCTTTTTATTCTAACTCTATTGGATAAAAGTCCCGCTTTAAATGGCGGGAGGAAATTCTAAAGAGTAGTCAAATGATGAGGACTCATTTCCTAATTTTAACTTGGTGAATGTTTTCAATAAATCATTTAACTCTACCTTAATTATGTTTTTCTAGGATTAATTTACTTTGCTATAAATACATTACTTTTGGGAATTGTCTTCACTTTGAAAATAGCCATTTCTCTTCTATCCAGCACGCAATGGAAGTAAACTTTCCTTTTGATTTGCGCTCAAATCAATCAAAGTATATAAATTGAAATTGTGCTCTTTTTCTAAAGGTTTTTATTTCTTCTTTATTGCAATTTGATGTAAAATTATATCTAACATCTCACAGAATTACAAAAAATCAATTCGATTTTCTGCATTCTTTGAGTTTTCTATTTTATCACACAACAGGGGGGCTTTCCCTTTCCAAAGAAATGTGAGGCTCACAATTTGAAATTGACTGCAAGAAAGGGAATTAATCCTCCCGTTACCGCAGACTAAATTAATCTTGTATTTTGATATCAGCAAGTTCTTCACTGAGTAGCGAGCAACCTGATATTATGATGACCAAAGAACGAAAAGATTCAGAAATTCAGTTGGAGACTAAAAGTAGTGGGTAATATTAAGCGCAAAAACATATCGAAATCCATCTCTTCCTCCTCTCAAGTATGTGTTACGACATGGAGCTTATTGTGAGACTTAAATAGAGAAGGGAAACTATTCATTAAAAATTAATACAACCCATCTCAAAAATTTTGATGGCAAAATAAATGATAAATTTCCTAAATTTTCCCTGCATGGCGTTTCAGTTTCTTTCCTTAGTCAATCTCTATATACTTTCGATTTGTCAAGAATCTTAGAATCAAGAAACCCAAAACAAACTGCATTTTATCAAACCGACAATTGTAATGTGGCCTGCTGCTTTGGTTCGATGGACTGACGTAAACGTAACCAGACCACGAATTCCTCACACCCGCCTCACTCACAAACACCTTTTGTTTGGCGAGAGGATGCCGATGTGCATTGTAACGTTATTATGGATTGTAACGTCAACCTTACAGTTTTACATTTTTTAACTTAATGTCCGAAATTTAATTTTTATCGTATGCATTGCTTTAATTCATCATCATTGGATTTACGTGAACTGGTTGGAGAACAATCTCGTCGTAATATTCTCGAATTTTTAAGAGCTATTGACTTTATTCATTTTATATAAATATCGTTGTTTATAAAAAAAAAAAAAAAAAAACATTTGTTCTGACCATAGATTTTTATCTTATTTAAAGCTTCGTACGTTTTTATAAATGCTTCTTTTAACAAATCAGTTTTTAGCCTGGAGGGAACATCATTTTTAATCGTGTGGTAATACATTCCTACCATGTGTCTTTGGGGCAGCATAGCCAATTCTTTCTCTTGCGCCACAAAAATGCAGATCAACCAACCGACCTGAGTCAGTCTCCTTCTACAGCTGATATGTGAATTATGGCAGCGGGAACCGAGTGTTGTTAAATGAGATTAAAGAAAAAAATGCCTGTCTATTGTTTAAGAATTCAAAATATGAAACATCATAAAACAATAAACATTTTTCCTTCGCGGAAATGTGTGCCTCCTGGTTGGACCTTCAATGACATCGCCTTGGCGAGGGTTCGACGGTTTTTCAAACCCGGTTTTAAAAAACCGGTTTTTTAAAGTAATTTTGTCACATTTGAAAACCGGTTTGTAAATTAAGAAAACCGGTTTAAATTAAACACTGAAATAAGTTTGAAATTATTATATGATTTAGAAGAACGAAGACAAGTAGAATCAGCAACTCTTTTGCTGTATTTGCAAAATCCACAAAACATTTCTAGTTCAGAGAAGAAACTGTACTGTACTTTCTGTACTTCTACTGTACTTTCTTTAGCTTCAAAAACCGAAATTATTAAGTTATCTGGAAAAATATTGTCTAGAATATCTCCAAATTCTTATGTGGAAACCGATTCTGATGAAGAGCAAATCGAAGTAACGACTCGTCAGAGTAATGCTTTTTTAAAAGAAGCCACGGAAAAATCAATTCATAAGTTTCTTGAAGATCCTGAAGAAAAATTTTCAAATCCAAAGACACTGAAGGCTGAATTTTCATTATTTGAGGCAACGAATAAAAAAGCAAAAGGTTTAGATTTGTTGTTTGATGCCATGAAAACTATAAAATCAAGCTCAGTAACTAGTGAACGAGCCTTTTCAATTTCAGGCAATATTGTGCCCAAAATAAGAACAAGACTTAGCCTCCGTTCAGTAAATATTTTATGTTTTTTTTAAATCCTATTTTCTTAGAAGAAATTAAAATGAGTGAAAATAATATAAATATTATTTGAAATTTTTGTTTGAGTTTTCGTTATTTTGTGTAAGTAATATATACATATGTAAGCCTTATTTTTTTTAAATATTTTGACTTTGATTTTGATATTGATTTTGTTTTTTGTTATTTTATACAAATTAAATTAAATATTTTCCCTATTCTATTTTTTTTTTAAATTCGAAAAGCGGCTAAAACCGGTTTTTTGAAAATATTTAATTCGAAAACCGGTTTTTCAAAAAGTCGATTTTTGTATAAACCCTAGCCTTGGACTTGAATGCTTCCAGTTTCCGTTTCAGAGCTCGTCGGATGAAGGAATGCAATCTGCTTTCCGGCGATTGTCCATTTCTTGCTTATCAAGAACGTTGAAAATAAAATCACCAAGAAGTTTAATGCCATTCCGCCATTGTTAAAAATATATCCAGCCGCATCAGGAAGATAACTTTAGATTTAAATAAAATGTAATGAATAATTTGGTGATTTCGCTGATCTTTGCAAGAGTTAGCACTTCTAAATGTTGAAAGGACATGCACGAGAATGATTTTGCAGTACATTGAAATCAGAGCGAATTGATAGACTCTTGACAGAACTGAATAATATTGTCCCCTCTATTATATTTATCAATTAAAGTTTTGATAACACAAATAACATTCTCTATTCCATAGTTCATTCGTTTAAATCACCGGAGCAACAACATTTAAATTATTTCTATAGAAATTCCTATAATGAATGCTATGTGAAGCGAATACTGTTCTAGTCTCGCATACTCTCTACTCATTTACACAAAACATTGCGAACTATGAGAAAGGCAGAGAACTCTTTTCGTGGCATTGGCGTACAATAGTTACGAAATATCCATCTTGGGTATCAATTTAGAGTTTTTACTCAATCTGTCGAAGATCCACGGCTTGTTTTTTACTCCTGGAAAGTGGTTAGTAGGATGTGAAGATCAAATTTGTTTATATGTCTTTGAAAGTACAGACCGACAGACTATCAATCCATTGTCGGCTCAAAATTTGAGAGGTGTCTGCACCATAGATGTAAAATCTGTGCGCCGAATTTATCCATCCAGTTCTTTTCGTTTTGTAGTTAATGGTGTTACTTATATTCGAATTGTGGGATGCAGATTTTCTCTGAATACATTCTGCTCAAAATGTCAAAGATAGAAATCTACAAATATGATTTAAAGACGATGTGCCAACTTTCATCCGTCTAGCCTAAAACGCTTCTTAAGTTATCTTTGCCATAGACAGACAGACACTTTTCCAAAAATGTGTTTATCGAATTCAGAGAGGTCAAAAACGTGAAGATTCGTCAAAATCTCGAATTCGAATTTTTTGACTATTACAGTATTTTCTCTATACTTGGTATAAGAAAAAGTAAAATGTCGTGTCGCAAGGATATTCAATGCATACGAAGGCAATGAGTCTTCGAACTGTTAGATCAGATCAGTACTTTTAGCCTTCATGCAGGTCATAAAAATATTTTGATAACTTAAAAATGTATTTTTTCTTGTTTAAAAAAGTTACAATTTTATAGTCTAAATTTATTGATTCATTGACAAATAAAGAAAACTATAAGGAAATTTGAAATCTGCATCTTACTTAATTTACTTCTGATAAATAACTCATATTTATTTCTTTATTTTATTTTATTTATTATCACCTTGAATTTTGCACTTGCATGAATTTAAAACGTTTTTTTATGTAACTTCATTCACGTTTGGAAACAGGAAATGCGATTTTTATAATCATATCACCATTTTAAAAATTGTATAATAGTGGTTACCTCCTATAACAATAAAAAAAATTAATATTTTTAGTACATAATTAACAATCAACAGATTTGTTTTCAATGACTTTTTCTTCCATATATAAACATCATCAGGCGGAAAATTTGTAAAAAAAACGGATTACAAGTTTCTAATAATAAACTATATATTAATAGATAAAGTGAAAGCTATTGTAAATATTACAAACTAAGAATTACTTTTATTAATGAACCAAAACAAATAACTTTTTTTATAGAACACCAGGAAATCAAAACAAAATTCATAAAAACATGACTTTCTAAAAACACCATAAAGAAATTGTAATTATAAATATCACAAGGAAGAAAATTTATAACTAGATATAGATATTGTAAATGTGATCAAAATTCCAATTTAAAGAATTTTTACTAGCAGATTCCCAATTAAATAATATTTCTTACTTTTTAGGTCACTATTAAAAAAGGACTTTTCATTTTGCTAACAATTATTTTATTTCGTGATAAATTTAGTTTAAATTTTGCTAAAATCTTCATTAATTACATTTTTTTTTAACAAAACACATTTTGCAAAGCACATTAAATTTTTAATTAAAATTTGATAAATTATTTAAACAATAGGTTTTTAAAGATGGAATTTTAAAAAACCTATTGTTTATTAAGTAATAATATTATGTACACATTACTAAGTTTAATTATCGGCGTCACAAAATTAAACGCATAGGATTGCAGTAGCTTGGATCATTTTTTTTTCTATTATACATCTAAAAATTCACAGTTTCCGCTTTTATATTAATTTCAGATATCCTATTTATGTAAAACTATTCAATTGCATTTTTCACCATTCATAAACAGTAAGATAGGAAGATTTATTTAAAAAAAAAATTACATTTGCAATGTGAACCATGACATAACCTTTCTCAGACTATTTTTAATTGAACTAATGTTGTTTTTGCTTCCAGATAGGAGCAGGAGAAACTACCAGGAGTGTCCTCCCCTCCCACCCAAACTTTCTCCTTTACTTTCAAATAAAAGTGCATTTGTATTTAAATGCATTTTTTCCCCGACCGATTGCAACCAAAATTTGGCACAGAACTGCAACTGTTAGAAAATGGCATACCAAATTTGATATTATTTAAGTCATCGCGTTTTTTAGCAACTGCGTTTACATGCTGTTCCGTGCAGAACCGAAAAACATCCGACCCCTTGTTTATAAGGTTCAGTATCAGTTAGATGACTACAGTAAGGATGTTGAATTAAAACTTTTGTGTTCCGAATTCTATTTATCTGGCTCTTCTTTTGTAGTTAATACATTCTAACAGTCAGGCAGACAGTCATTCTCTGAACGGATTTTGCTCACAATATGATAGAAATCTAAAATTGGCAGTGCAAAGTGTACCAGATCTCTAGTGATAAAGCCACACACACAAAAACTCAAGCCAAACCATCAAATGACCAAAATTTGGAATGTGTCGGAGGATTGATTGTTTACATATCGAGCTCTCCGTTCATATATGAATGCAAAGATTCATAACAGCATTTTAATAAATGACCTTTATTCTAGAATTGTAGATAAATCTCTCATCATATCCATCAACTGGAGAAGCTATCTGTATTCATATGAACACCATTGCTCCAAAGCACAATAAGTATGACAAATGAATTCTGACGTGCAATCTTGACATGAAGACAACACATTTTGGATGCATACTTGGTTCTCTTTACTCTACAAGGCATTGATTGTCAACGGATTCGAAAACTCTGCGCGCTTTTACGCATGCGTTAGGATGGGTTTCATTCGACAAAATACGAGTGAGAGGAAAGATGAAAGGAGGAGGTGTTTACATATAACAATAAAGTAAATCCCCCAAAATGCGTACATTCTTCCGCGTCTCACCCCTTAATGAGACAGAATCGTCGAAAGGAACTGAAACGAAAAGTAAACACAAGCGTGTCAGATTACGGATGCATGAAAGGGCGTAAAAGTGAGGAAACCAGGAACTGATCTGGACAGTCATGTTTTACAGACTTTGCATTCTATTTTTTGCAACAGTATTGGATTTTTAGTTGACGACTCGCTCCTGGATCCATGGCGTAACAAAGAACAGTTGATAACTCTAATATGCGGTAATATTTATGCACATTTCATAAAGAAGCCTTGAATGGTAAATGACAAGAGGTTTCTAGTCTTTACTAATGAGCACTTCTAGAGATAATTCAGTAACTTGTATCAAGTGACGTTGAACAAGATCCAAGGTATACTTGATTCAAATCTCCAATAC
This sequence comes from Argiope bruennichi, assembly GCF_947563725.1. Classification (NCBI taxonomy): domain Eukaryota; kingdom Metazoa; phylum Arthropoda; class Arachnida; order Araneae; family Araneidae; genus Argiope; species Argiope bruennichi. The sequence continues at coordinate 142,674,605 of NC_079154.1, forward strand.
CAAGAAGCTCAGCTACTCTGGAAATTACTATAATTGAAGAAAAAGATACAAACAAGATTTCGCAAAAATTGATTTCAAATCCTACTTTTCAGTAACAGTGCGAAGAATTCATTTTAGATTGCTTATGACAGGTCAATGGAGAGCGACTCACCAGTGGACCAGGACATTCCCTCCGCTCAATCTGGCATCATGGATGAAATCATTGCACTTGGAAAAGTACTTGGAGAGGTTCTCCTCGGGAGAATCAGGCACTCGAATGCACAGGTATTTCTTGTCCTGCGATGGCAAACAAACAAGAATAGGAGGTACCGTTTTCAAGCGAAATTTGTTTATTTAAAAAAACGCACGAAAGCGTCAAGCACTGATTGTATGACTTAAAATAAACTCAAGGCAACTAGTAAAAAATTCTACTGATGCATTCAAATGTTTAAAGAATTAAAAAAAAATTACAGTCAAAGTTCAAATCATAAAATGCAATTCAAAATTTTAAATTGTCAATAATTTTGAAAACATCAAAGGAGATATCAAAAATATCAAGTTATCCACAAAATTTTTATAAAATTAAAAAAAAAATTAACAGTAGTAAATGATGTCATTTTATAAATGATTATTTCTGAAACAATAAAATAAGTACAGATTAGCATGTCTCATTTATGAATTATATTATCTGTTTGTAAAACTTAATATTAATAAAGTGGACAAAGAGTCAATATAGCTGATTCAGAGGAAGAAGTTCTGTCCTCATCTCAGAAAAACCAGCATTTTAACAGTGAATGGATCGCTGCAATCCAAACGCAAACTGCTATGAATCAACGCAAATCATCCAGGCAGGCAACTTAAACTCATGCTCCAGTCGAGACTTCATTTGCTCTAAGATTGCTTTGACAGACAAAATATGACTTATATCAAGAGTCTCGTATTTATTTTCCCATTTAAAACACGACTGGGAATGGGGCGCAAAATCAGCATCTACAGCTCCAATTATTTGCGAAATGTTGCAGCAGTTCTATCTTTGTTTCACACTTCATTTCTAAGTAATAACAATTTGTTTCAGAGCGTCGAATATTTTTTTCAGATGTCTTATCTTAATGAAGGGGATTTTCTCGCCGAAATTCCTTCCGTAAGCATTCTCCGTTTTCTAAATAATAACTGTTTCTCTAATATACCAGTTGCTTTTGATGATCAGCTGGTTTGCCGGGATAACTGACTTTTTGATTTGTTAAATATTAATGTGGGAAAAAAATCTCTCTGTTTTTTGATAAAGATGAAAGACATGAATTTAATTGAATAAGTTAAAATAAATGAAAGCGCATGGAAATTAAAAAGTGCATATACCACGAAATAAAAACGAAAGTGGTAAAAAAAAAATGAAATAAATGCGAAAGTGAAGTGAAAAATGCCCAAAGAAGGCACTTTTTAATCCTAATTTTAGCAATAGCAAAAGCGATTGAATGGGTGAGTTTGAATTTCATAAACTAAAAATTGTTACAAATTGTCTACTACATTTTTAAAAATGGAGAAAACTAAGTACGAAAATGAAATGATACCTTTTTGGTGATATTTTTAAATCGGTCATTTTTGAGATTTAAGAGGATGCAAAACTCATTTTTGTGAGATCGGAAGATATGGATATCCATTTCCGTCGGTGCGCCATAGCGATGACCCATCTCGAAGCCTTAAACTTGGTTTGACGCCTATTTCTTGATTTTTTAAAATTTCTTGCACCTATTTCTTGATTTTTTTTAATTATGTCTCCGGGTCTTTATTTCTTGCATCATCATTTCATCAGGGCTTCCCTTATCTTATCACACCGTTTTCTATCAGGCAATCGGATTTCGTGAGCATTTTATATTGTGAATCAAAACAATTGTTCCAGCACCGTGAGTGTAACACAATTGGATTAAAAGAGAGTTTTTTTTCCATCCAAAAACTCCCTTATATTTCATTACATTTTCCAAGTTCTTGGATTTCAGCGGATATACCGGACAAGGCGTTCACAACCTACAATTTATTAAATGGCTGTTTTAAAGTTCAACTTTTTATATAAAAATTAAATTATAAAAAAATTAAACCGATTGTTTAAAATAAGCGTACACCGGTTTAATATTTTGTTCTCATATTTATTATTCCGGTACGTACACATTTTTCACCGACAATGGATCCTGTGCTAGATGGCATTTCACCTAAAGAAAGGGACTCTTTGAAAGGACGATTTTTTTTAAAAAATTTAATTTAGTTACATTAACGATTCGTTTTAAAACAATGAAAGAACTATTTGGGGATAATGTTGAACCGCAGTCTAAGTACGAGGGCAAAACCTGAGCTGTCACCTCCCCTCCTCTCAATTTCCACACAACAACAGAGTGAGGGTATTTGAACTTGACAGATTTAGCATGCATCAAGCCCACTTATAAGGTGGCTCTTCGACTGAACCGGGTCTCGAAACCAGAAGCCGCCGGTTTCGAAGCCGAGGTCTTACCACTAGGCCAGCGTTGCTCACAATTTTTTTAAAAATTTTTCAATAAGTAACTTGTTTGTTTGTTTTTCCATTCGAAATGGAGATAAATACGGAATGCTTTTCAAACTTGTGGAGAAAGATAAAAATCCCTCTTTTCCCATCTATCCAGGACATCTGGTCATTTTAGTTTTTATAAAATTTCTGTAAACACAATCATTAGTGCTGTTAAGTTGTTGCTTTTTTAATCATTTTAATAACTGATTCTGAATAATGTTTGCTCCTGGTACATTGTTCATTGCAGTCAAATTTCCGTACGTGAGTGATTAAAATACTATATATTTCGAAATGAGCCAATCCGAGAGTCACGAAGCTAAGATGAGGCGAAAAAAAGATCTTTCTTACCTCCACGACTTCCTTCGCCGTGTCGTGGATAGAGACGATGTGAGTGATGTCATTGTTGCGCAGCTGTTCAGAGTCTTTGCCGTCTCGGAAGCTACCTAAGTAGAGGCCAGGCAGAACCTGCGAAATGTTCAAAAGATCTCCATTCAATTTAATATTTCACTAGAATGTAACTGCAAGAAAGTATTAACATCCATCCGACCATGCAATCATTGGTGTAGATTTGGGGGAACATTTGTACCTTAAAAAAATGATTTTTAAATTTTGGTCTATTAAAATAGGAGACTTTTTACTGATTTCAGAAAAGTATAGTTTGCATAGGCTTGAAAATTTGGATGCTTCTAAATTATCCTTTAATAATGAATCTATCAGGAGCTCCTGTGATTGATTTTTTTTTTTTTGCTTTTTTTTTATCTTAAGACATTGTTCTTGGGGGGGGGGCAACTCGCAATGGAGGATGAGAAGCTTCCGCCATGGTGGTTGGTTCTCGCCATCCTTGTGAGGATACGAAAAGGTGGGTGTGGCTACCTCCCGTCGATGACAGGATGTATTTCCTTTGGGAAGGGTTGTACCGTAGCCGGTGATGGCTCTTAGGATTCAATTTTCATTATCGAAAACGTTCTAGTTCCCTTCATTATAGAGTTGCCATATACGATTTATAATAATATAATAGTCTAACAGCACAACTTTTCGGTATTTTGCCCAATAGCAAGTTAGAGAAAAACAATCAAGCTAAGACAGAATTTGTCATCAGAATCAGAAGCGTCGAGCTTTCTCAAAGATCGACGCTTAAGAAAGAAATACAAATCAAACTTCACCGAGTCACTTCCCTATTCTAATTTTGTAAAATCGTACATGCTCATTTTTCCCATTATAGGGTTTCCTTTAATGACTCTAACATTGTGTTATAAAAAGCTTTTTCGACAGTGTAAATGGTTTTTCATTTGTTAATAAAAATACAGCAACTTTGTTGAATACTAGTTTATAAACTCATAGCTCAGGATCCAAACTTTTTCATATACCTTTTCTTTTTTCCCCAATAAATATTGTTCCTAACTTTTCCCAACATACGCAAATCTCTTTTCGATTCATTTTTGTTGAATGAAACCTTTCAGATCTTACCTGTCAATTGATTCTAGAGGTTGCACTCTACCGTTGATGCAATTCTGATACCCGGCGAATCTGAGTAGAAACCGAACTCATTTCCTGCAATCGCAATATTTTCGGACAATAGGATTAGAAGCACTCGGATTCTACTTTTACCCAGTACATAACCCATGATCTTTCCTCCATTTCATCTCTGACATTCTCGCGCTCATCAGAGTTTAGTTATCTTCAACAAGTTCCTTTTTAAAATTTGTCTCACATCTACACTAGCGTTCTTCTGCGGTGTTGAACTGCCTTCTTTTCAGTATCTGTCCGACTTCTTCAATTTCCGGTATTGTTTTCACAGCGCGGATTCTCTTTCAGATTTACTAATGGAAGCCCATTTCTATATATTCAAAATTCCCTTTTTCCTTATGTAAGATATCTCAGAAAGGGAAAAAAAATAATACAATGATAATAATTTATTGGATTTTATTTTAAAAAGTCTTTAGAACATAGAAAATGCTGCCATAATGTACTTTGAAAAAAATTAAACTATCAAAAGAAATTTATAAATCAAAGCAAGGAAACAATACACCCTCTTGTGCGCTAAAAAAAATTAGGAAAATAAAATTTCTTCTAATTCGACATGAGTAAAATGACTTTCATCTTTGAAGAAGCAATCAATGGATGCGTTGAGAATTTATCCTTCTTTGCATGATTTTCTTCTTCTTTTTTGTGAAATACATCAGGATGATATAATTCATGCTCTAGATTAAAAGAAAATGTTTAAAAAAAGCCGTAGTACAAATATATAATAGAAATTTACATGCTAAGCTCAGTGCAAAACCTTCATCGTCTCTCTCTTCTAAACTTTTCCACTCATTATCGCTTTTATTAGCAAAAAATTGTCAGATTAGTTATAAAAAATATTCAAGAAATCATACGTTTCTTCCAACCACAACAAACAGCGGAATGACAAATTCAAACCCGCTATAATGATTGATTTTTTTTATACTGCTTCGTTCCTTATTACGCAATAGTAGTAAAAAAAGTTGCCAGAAACAACCAATTTACTGTACACCTGTTTTGAGAACAATTTTTTGTTCACTAAATGTTATGATGGAAATTTCCATCAAATCATTGGACTAAAAATTCACACAAGAAACACAGCAATGGATATTTAATTAAACTATTCATTTTTACCAGTAGCTTAACTTTTATTTTTCGTTTGCATTTTTATCCGAAATAATAAAAAGAATTTAGTAACTCATTCTTTAACTTCTATTTATTGCAGTTTAAAACTTTTAATTTCATTTAAAAATCGACCATAATAGAATTATCGTTATGAAAGTCCAGTTGAAAGGAGATTTCATTTCGATTTAAGATTGTTTTGTAGGTCAAATTTATATAGAGACAGTTTGTTTAATTCATGCAAGAAAGTTGATTCACAACAATATATTTCATAACCAAATTCATCACCATATTTGTATGATAGATTCATGCAAAGAGGGGTTAAAACATGGACATTCTAATAGAATATACCGAATCGACATTGCCTTATTGTACATCGAGGGGTGAGTTCCTCCAATAACAAACTATGTGTGAGACGTGTATGGACGATTCATGAACGGATAATAACTGTATCCAGTTTTCTGTCACATAAATTAGACCAACAGTTAATGGATTATTTGATGGAATGAAGCTTATTTGTCTTTTTAGAGTCTCACTATATTTGCCAACCTGAATTAAAAATGGTTTCTACAAGCAGTTTTGTGTGTGTGTGTGTGTGTGTGTGTGTGTGTGTGTGTGTGTGTGTGTGTGTGTGTGTGTGTGTGTGTGTGTGTGTGTGTGTGTGTGTGTGTGTGTGTGTGTGTGTGTAAAAGAATGGTAGCAGATTTTGATTCTCCATTAGTCAATTCATTTCCCAAGTATATTAAAATGAGAGGCAGAAGAGAATATAGAAAGCTTTAGCGTGTAATTAACGAACTAATGGGTGACTGAAACGATGCATTGACGATCTAAGGCGATTCTAATGAGTGAGGATTTCTGCCATAAAAATACAAAACGCGAAGAATGGTGGTGGAATGAGAGTATGTAATTGATATAAACACAAGCAAATAGTATATGGGAAAAAACACTTTGAATCATCAATTGGAAAAGGAATGAAGACTTCACGATTCTGTACCACAAATGTTAGTGGCAGATAGCGGTAGCCGTGTAGCTTTTGCAAAAATTTTTATACAGATTTAAGGAGCGGCGATATTTAAAAATGAGTGCCTTTAAAAAATTTCACAATTACTTCAGTCTTTATTTTAATTTTAAGTGCAATAAAACTTCGAAATTTTTATTAAAAGCATATCTTATACTAAAGCCTATTCAACATGGATAAACGAGCCAGATCTTCAAAACTGGATCATGATAATACAAAAGAAAGGACAGGATGAAATAATATTAGAAACAATGAAAATAATGTGAAATATGTTGTTGTAAAATATGCCTGGCATAATTTTTGAAACTGATTAAAAATGGACAAAAAATCTTAGGCATAAAACTGATACTATTGGAAAGACAATTTTTCGGAATTTTTAGAAGATGTAAAAATGGAGTTTGAGCTGTAATATTTTTGGAAGTTATCGAGAGAAAATGCCAAAATTTCTCTTAATTTTAAACTAATTAAAATGATTAAAAATCGTGCAGAGGTGCCCACATCCATCTTTTAAAGTATGCGCTATGACAGTTTTAAATCAAACTTTCAGGTCTGTGTCGCGTCTATATACGCACGGCTTTCTTTATTATGAAAATATATATGTACAGAGATTGGTATTTCACAGTGATTCATTCTGCAAGTGATTCGTCCCTTAGTTTTCACCTGGTGCTCACAACCAACATAATTTTTATATTCTCCATAATCAAACTCAGGAAATTGATTTCATCTATGCATTTATTAAATGCATTATTTTGGTCATCGTAGTGATGCTTTGATTCTGAGTGATTCAGTTTTATAAAGACTGGATGAAAGAGAAATATAGAAAGTGGTAATGTTACTGTGTACCCACATTTGCGACAAGTGCAACATTTATGAATATTATTTTTTGCATGTGTGATATCACGAACATTGAAAAGAATGATTATATGCACTTTTAATTAGGTTTGTTATTTGCAGCTTAAAGTACAAATATTTATTTACTTCAAAAATGATTAATCACACAACATTCGAATATATTATATAAACATTGGACTAAAACTTCGCACAACAAAAAACATAGATGAGAAAAATGGATGTTTAATTTAACTATTCGTTTTTAACAGTAGCTTAACTTTTTTTTCATTTGCATTTTTATCCGAAATAATTAAAAAAAATTAGTAATATCAAGTAGAACTCATTCTTTAACTTCTGTTGTTGTTGTTTGTTGTTTCTTATGGCACTTAAGCCGGAGGGGAGCGTCTCTTGTTTTTTATACTAGCGCCACCTAGGGCCAAGAGTACGACTTTGCCACTCACGCATCACTCATTCGCTTGCACAACCCTTTTTTACAGGAGGGCACATTCACACATCTCACAGATAGAACAAAGGAAGAACAACCATGCCCAAACCGGGACTCGAACCCAGGGCGCCCAGATCGCGGGGAAGACGCGTTACCCCTATGCCAGGACACCGGCCTTTAACTTCTATTTATTGCAGTTTAAAACTTTTAATTTCATTTAAAAATCGACCGTAATAGAATTATTGTTATGAAAGCCCAGCTGAGAGAAGAACACTTTTCCCCTAGATTTCATTTCGAATTTAGATTAAAGATAGTTTTGCAGGTAAAATTTCTGCAAAGACAGTTTGTTTAATTCACGCAAGAAAGTTGATTCACAAAATTATGAAAAATTTAATTTTATTTGCAGTTCTACGCTTTGTCAGAAAAAATTTCATGAAAAATTCGGATGAATATTTCAATTAATATCCCATCACATCTTCCTCTTCTCCCAGACACATGCGGACTACATTAACTCTCGAAACCAGGTCACAACGAGGGTTTATACAAAAATCGACTTTTTGAAAAACCGGTTTTCGAATTAAATATTTTCAAAAAACCGGTTTTAGCCGCTTTTCGAATTAAAAAAAAAATAGAATAGGGAAAATATTTAATTTAATTTGTATAAAATAACAAAAAACAAAATCAATATCAAAATCAAAGTCAAAATATTTAAAAAAAATAAGGCTTACATATGTATATATTACTTACACAAAATAACGAAAACTCAAACAAAAATTTCAAATAATATTTATATTATTTTCACTCATTTTAATTTCTTCTAAGAAAATAGGATTTAAAAAAAACATAAAATATTTACTGAACGGCGGCTAAGTCTTGTTCTTATTTTGGGCACAATATTGCCTGAAATTGAAAAGGCTCGTTCACTAGTTACTGAGCTTGATTTTATAGTTTTCATGGCATCAAACAACAAATCTAAACCTTTTGCTTTTTTATTCGTTGCCTCAAATAATGAAAATTCAGCCTTCAGTGTCTTTGGATTTGAAAATTTTTCTTCAGGATCTTCAAGAAACTTATGAATTGATTTTTCCGTGGCTTCTTTTAAAAAAGCATTACTCTGACGAGTCGTTTCTTCGATTTGCTCTTCATCAGAATCGGTTTCCACATAAGAATTTGGAGATATTCTAGACAATATTTTTCCAGATAACTTAATAATTTCGGTTTTTGAAGCTAAAGAAAGTACAGTAGAAATACAGAAAGTACAGTACAGTTTCTTCTCTGAACTAGAAATGTTTTGTGGATTTTGCAAATACAGCAAAAGAGTTGCTGATTCTACTTGTCTTCGTTCTTCTAAATCATATAATAATTTCAAACTTATTTCAGTGTTTAATTTAAACCGGTTTTCTTAATTTACAAACCGGTTTTCAAATGTGACAAAATTACTTTAAAAAACCGTCAAACCCTAGTCACACTGCATATATATATATATATATAAAATTGAGATGCGATTATTCACAAAATAGGAAATATACATTATGATTTCACCGAAATATCTAATCTGTGAATCGACACGACAGCATGACAAAATTAAATTTAAAGTAATAAAAATTTAATCCTGTAAATGAAATTAATTTTTCAAAAATCAGGAATTTTTTAATAGGATTCTGGAAATAATAAAACACACTTTTCTTAACTTAAAAAAAAAAAAAAAGAAAAGAAAAAGAAAGCGGATGACTAGGTAAGAAAATATTTATGTTTTAATTCATTGCAAAATTTGAATATTCCATCATCTTAGCGCAACACCACACAAAAACATGTATTGGAGAGTAGATAAAATAATTTTTTTCCTATTCCTATTCCTATAAATTAATTTTTCAAAAATCAGGAATTTTTTAATAGGATTCTGGAAATAATAAAACACACTTTTCTTAACTTAAAAAAAAAAAAGAAAAAAAAAAGCGGATGACTGGGTAAGAAAATATTTATGTTTTAATGCATTGCAAAATTTGAATATTCCATCATCTTAGCGCAACACCACACAAAAACATGTATTGGAGAGTAGATAAAATAATTTTTTTCCCATTCCTATTCCTATAAATTAATTTTTCAAAAATCAGGAATTTTTGAATAGGATTCTGGAAATAATAAAACACACTTTTCTTAACTTAAAAAAAAAAAGAAAAAGAAAGCGGATGACTGGGTAAGAAAATATTTATGTTTTAATGCATTGCAAAATTTGAATATTCCATCATCTTAGCGCAACACCACACAAAAACATGTATTGGAGAGTAGATAAAATAATTTTTTTCCCATTTCTATTCCTATAAATTAATTTTTCAAAAATCAGGAATTTTTTAATAGGATTCTGGAAATAATAAAACACACTTTTCTTAACTTAAAAAAAAAAAAAAAAAAAGCGGATGACTGGGTAAGAAAATATTTATGTTTTAATGCATTGCAAAATTTGAATATTCCATCATCTTAGCGCAACACCACACAAAAACATGTATTGGAGAGTAGATAAAATAATTTTTTTCCGATTCCTATAACGGCGTCCTTACCAGTTTTATGCTGTGCGAACTTCTTATCAATTTACAACCAGTTAAAGTCGCCTGTTATTGAAAGCATGCATACTGAAATTTGTATAAATATGCTCTCTATCTCAGCCTTAGATTAACTTGAACATTTATTTTGAAATTTAAGAGCATTGTAGTGGAACAATCGCATCATACTTCAAACGCTTAACATTAGCGTTGTCAAAACATGGTTGATTTTTTTTTTTCCAATTTTAACCATTGATTTTTCCTTATTCTTTTTTACATAATTTTTTTTTCTTCTTTTCATCGTAGATTGTCTTTAACTTCCTTCCACATAAAGAAAAATATCTGATGTTGAATGAAGACAAAAGATTGGGAAATTAAAAGCGGTCTTAATTAAGTCTGTCTGAAATTATATGAGTTTTAAAATATTATTTACATAATTTAATACTCAGCGGGGACGAAGCAGAAGTTACATTTTCTTTTTTTTCCATGTAAGCTGCCAGATGCCAAGCATGCGCATTCTTCACCTAATCAGCGTCCGTTAAATGGAAGAGGTTTATCAAGAGAGACACTGGATTAGCCATTATGATTCTACGACGAATCCTCTTTTTTAGGTGACCGCTATGCTCTCCAGATCTTGATCCAGTTTTTAATGAAGTTAGCATTGCGATTTCTTACTTTCAAATTGCTTTTAAAGGTCACAGATGGATATATTGGCTGGGCTCTTAAACTATGCTAATGATGTTTTCAGAAATAGCCAGTGATTATTCCGACGTCACTTGAGAGAAATGATTACAAAATATATGTATGTTGCTTGACAAAAAATCTACTCCAACTATTCAAATAAAAAAATTTAAAGAATTCCGTTTTTAATGAAGTTAGCATATTTTCATAATTAAAATATTTTTGAAATCCAGAGGGTTTAATACTGATGATTATTTTGTAATTGCCCAAAATGTTTTCCAATTGTCGTAAATACCGAATTAGTAAAATTCGAAAGCTTTAAAGATTTGAATATTAACTTTTAAATCTAATAATAATTTGACTTAATTTAAAATACTTTTTTGTAAAAAGTGTTCTTTACTACTACGCAAAAAGAAAGAAAAGAAAAAATAGCATAAAAAAGTGACACTTAAAAGTTTCAGGCAAGAAGGAAAGGAGAAAAAAGAGCCAGTAGTTATTTTCTTGCCACTGAAATCAATGAATATTTAACTCAAAAGCGAATTACTTTCATGATTTTAAGTACTTTAATGAAAAACAAAAACTGTTATTTGCATTTTATTGACGGTAGACGGCTTACACCAATTCTAACATTTTATCACAAGCAGAAAAAGGTCAATAATTTTTTACATCATAAACAGACGATAAAGAATAAAGAGCAAACAACTGAAACGCCTCTCACACCAGCAAGCATCTAAATTAACTTCCTACTTTTAGGGATTTTTCTTTCCATCATTATTTTTGCCTCCTTGTCGTTTTTTATATTTACTCTTCTTAACAATACCATGAGTGACTTTTTCTTTCTGCCGCAACTCATCGTTAATAAAACACTTAATATTTCTTCTCGGGAAAACAGATTTACTTTTTAATGATTTTCTTGTGATGGTTATGCTTATTTTTAGCCATTGTGAAAGACTATTTTTCTTCGAATGAGATGAACTGAACAAGAACTGTTAATGAGAAAAAAAATTTTTTACAAGATTGCAGAAAGCATCATGAATGCTTTATGTATAAGTTATTTCACACATATTATTAAATTTGAATTTCTCAATTTCTTTTAAATGTAAATGATTATAATTTTTAAAATTTTTGAGTGTGCTATCCTTATTTCTATACTCTCAAAAAATTATATATTTGTAAATAAATATTTTTTGAACGGAAAATAGATGGATAGGTATTTTTTAAATGAAAACGATGCAGATACGGAACATCACATAAATTTATTGCAGGAAAAGGGAAGAATTTTTTTCTTTGTGAAATCTTGATATTATTTTATTTATTAGATAAATATTTCTTTTTTGATCTTATTAAATGAAATATTTTCAGAATTTAGCAGACATCATTGTGAATTATTTTAAATTAATTTCGTAGTAATGTTCGAAATTGAAACGTAAAGTAAAAAAATATATATTTTTCAAAGATAGTTTTTGTTTTTGCAAATTAAAACTGCATAAATTTACTGAAACAAATATTTTTTTCCCTGTGCAGCACTAGAGATCTCAGTAAAATTGTATTCCTTTTTGGTAATTTATATGCCGAAAAACATCATATGGAGTTTTTTTAAAAGAACCACTTAAAAGTGATTTTTTTTTTGTAATAGCAATGATTAGGAGAAATAAAATGTAGCACTAGAAAGAAAATATATGTTTAAAGAAAGTCCGAAACATTTTCATGCATATCCTGTAGGATTTTAAGCAAACAATATCAGGGGTGGATTTCTTAATTTTGATTAGGAAAAGGATTTCTTCCGGCTGAATTCTATTCTCATACTTCTACACCACACCAGTGTGAAGCTACAACCCTGAGGTCGGATATCTTTTTAAGCATTTTATGTTTGCGGTAATCCTAATGTAAATTTTATATTCATCATTTCTCGTTAAGGAGGTCCATCTGACATTTCTAAGCACTTTCGATAAAGATTTGAAATAACGTCATGTTCATTATCCTCCTGAAAGATAAGGAATCCAAAATCATTTGGGCAAGACGCGCCAGGATATTAACAGATAACTTCTAGTTTCTTTGATATCGCCTCTGACTATCAGCTCGTTTACCAAGATTATCGACTTTTAAGGCAGTGGATCGATTAGCGTGGCATGTATTTACTTTTTTTAAATTTCAACATTGTTCATTTGATACGACATGAAAGAAATGAATCAGTCTATAACAAATTATTTGGGTGTAAATTAAAAAGGCATAAATATTATGAAATAAGAGAGAAAGTAAAACTTTTACTTCGGAAGCATTATCCAAATAAAGCACTTTTTTAAAAAAAATCTCTCAATCATTTAACGCTGACAAATGAGAATTTTGATGGGCGAGTTTAAATTTCATCATAACATTGTGTCAGATTAAAACCAAAGAGAATCTTGAAAATATTAAAAATAAAGGGGGAAAATGAAGGAAATGAAATCAATATATTAAAAAGGTAATTATTTGAACTTTAGAATACAAGTACTATTTTGGTAAGATAATAGTTTTCGAAGACATGAACACATGAACAGTTTTCATGACGCAAGTTGTCCAAATGGAGACTGCTAAATCTACTTACACATTCAATTACGCTTGTTTCCAACATCTTAAACATATTCTTTCCTTTGGAATTTTTAGTCCCACGGCAAGCCCACACCCGTGAAGTTTTAATAATATTTTGCATCTCCATTAATAAAGGAGTCTGAAAATATTGTATTCGTATGACGCTTCATTTACATTTGACTGCTGCCTTTCGACAACATGATGCAGCAAGAGCGATTTATGTGCACGTGTATGTATATATATATATAAGCAGTTGCGTGGCTGAAGAGAAGAAATGAAATTTTAGGATTTATTTCATCCGGGAAGCGTATGACGTACAAGAAGCGATGATAAAACTGACGTCCGTTTATATGTTTTTATGGCGATACAAGAGCAGAAGAGCAAAAAAGAGACCCAAATTTTCCCTTCAATGATTTTGATAGGGAGTTCTTTGACACCTGTCGATTTAGGACAGTGAGATTTAGATATATTTAAAAGAATGTTGCAAGCATAAAGGATGTTTAGCCCTTCAGACGGAGCCTGAGAAAATCCTTAGACAACAGTTTTATAAGTTAATGATATACACGCTATGTGTAGTATTAATTAAATAAAAAATTTGAAATTTGATCAGGAAATGAGAGAGCATTTTAGAATGAAGTCAATATTAAGTCGAAAATTTGAAAATGAATTAATATTTAAATTAGATTTAGAAATATCATTATTATCTACTTTCTACATTACTTCCATCTATCATTACTCTCTCTCACACACACATTCTATTCAAGAATGAGCAGCACTCTTATTGCGTTGAAAAATATGTAACATTTAAGCAGCGAATCTCCATTGGAACAATATATCATACTAACAATAAAAAAGTATTCTACCCAAGCAATCACTTTTATGATTCCATTCCAGCGGCCTTGATCAATCCCCGTAACGTCACGGAAGAACCCAAAAGAGGCCTGATTAGACAAGAAAGAAGTTGCAACTTTTAAGAGAGGAACCACACTGCTTTTATAGCAATGAACATCACGATAAATCTGGGTGCGAGTTGGTAATTGACATTATCCTCTGATTACTTCCAGGGGGAAAGAGACCAGACATCGGCCGCAAGACTCACCGCAGCGAATCACCAGAGTGATATTAAGAATGCCTTTTTTAATCAATTGATAGAAAAGAAAGAGAAGTTATTCTGAAATAAATTCGAACTTGTATAAAAACCATGATAAAGATTCAAGCAAAACATGATTTTTGTAATGAAAGAGCTATTTGAAGAATTTGCCAGCATTCTTCATTCGACATGCTTGTATTCCTTCAATTAATGTCCATAGTATGCTGTACTATGTAGTCTCCATAGATATCTTCGTATAATGTCTATAGTTCTGGACATCTCAAATTTGATTGTGCCTGTACATTATGCAACTTTTTTTCTCCTTTGATTCTTCAAGTGGTTTGCCTCACAACTACGGAGTTTCCCTTTTCTGAACTTGGAGGGACAGGTCCTCCGTGGCACAAAATTGTGAAATAAATTAGTTGAATTTAATAAAAAGTATTTTTTAATCTTATTTCTCAGAACTAAAGTAACATTTCTTCAAAAAGATCTCATTTTAATATTTGTATATATTTCGTTGTTTTGATTCATTCCCAAATTCAAACCATTACTTGAGCCGCAAAATTCATTTCTGACACAGATGAGCGTGTCCTGAGAGTATGAGAATACTTTTTTGATTAGTGAGAAAAGACAAATGTATCTCCATAAGAACGTGAGAATAGTAATTAATGACAACGTAAAATTGGACTTGTTAAGATAAATTAGCTTTGAGAGCCCTATTCTGTTCATCTAACAATTTTATGAAACCGCAGTAAACCTATTGGTGTTTTGAAATGTCTAATAGATAGTCTAGAAATGCTATAAATTAAACCGAATTGGAAGAAACGGAAATAAATTAAATCAGTATATATCATTGTCCATTGCCGCTGGACGAAGTTAAAAATACGCCGACTCAGTTTGGTTCGCGTCATTATCAGATGTGAAATCCCAACTTTTATTTTGGTGTCTAGAAACTGTGATAGGTTTTTTTTATATAATGTTCAAATGTATTGATTGATCGGCTTGCGAATAAAGCTAAGTATAAGAATGAGTTATGAGATGGTCACATTTTATTTACATTATCTATGCTTGCTTGTAGCAAAGGTTTATCCGCTGAGGTATACGATTTTTATTTTATATTTACGCTGATTCCTAATATTATTACTTATTTCTATCATCCATTTTTTTTTATTTGAAATCCCTTTTTTCTATTAAGGGATAATTATTTATTTCAAACCCATCTCAGTTCATAATTTTGATCACAAGGAACGATGCTTTTAACATTAACAATACATTCGCTTCTAATTCTCTAACAAATAAGAGTTTTCATTTTTAAATTTCTTAAGCCTTTTGCGCATGCGCATGAGATTTCCTACTGCCTCTTTCGTTAACAAATCTCTGACAATCCTGTTCAAGATATTGTTAGCAGATTAATAACGGGAACATCATCCAGTTAAAATGTGTGTCAAGTATTCAAAAGGTCTTTACATTTAATGGTAAGGATGTAGACAAAGTAACAAGCTTTCATTGGATATTTTGACTACTTTTTGAGATTGGAATAAATGTATTTTCGTTGTAAATTTATATCTCAAATCCAAGAAAGAAAATTTGATATCCCACCTCTCCATCATAATATTAGCGCTGCGCTTGAAAACGCATTTTTCAAGCGAGCCTTTGAGACGCACTGTTTATGAAGAAAATATACTCAAAATATTCGGGAAGTTCCATTCTTTCAATTCAATGCAAGAAAATAGCTTAGCTAAGAGTAACAAAATCTCTGAAAATATATAAAAAAGTGAACAGCATACCGATTAAAATCTTTATTTTTATAAGAAATGAAATGAAATTTTAAAAAAAAAATTCAAAAACATTACTTTGAAAGTAAATGAAGACAACGAGTACAAAGATGTTGCATTAAAAAAAATATAATAAAAATTCATTTTCAAGCTTTAATAAATGAAAATATATTGAATTCTTTATGAAATTTTCATCTGATTCGGAGTTTAATGACATTCTAACTCTATAGGAATGATTTAATAAATCATTCATTGTCAAATAATGTGTATGAATCGATAAAAAGTATTTATAGCTTTAGAAAGTCTTAAAATAATTGAAGTATGCTTCATAAATATGGCATGAAAGATCTAATCTTGAAATGAAAACTACTTTATACTTAAGGCCAGAGAGAAAGAGAATCTAATCTTCGCGTGATATAAAGTGATCTTTCCGCTGCTTCTGAGTAAAGGGAAGCCTGATCCGAGAAGTCATACGGGGAGCTTTTTTCGACAGAAGAAAAACAATTTAAAACTTGAATGAAGCGAGGTCTGATTTAAAATTTCAATGTATGAAACTTTTGCTGTAGATCCTTCGAAGAGATATTTTTAAAAAATATTAAAATGACAGCAAACTGTGCAATTAAATATAACATTTAAGAGATGAGTATTTTAATTTTATTTTGGTGTAAAATGGCTTGAATTCTTATTGCGATATAAATATGGTTATCATTGTGTGAGATAATATTTTCAGGAATTTTCACAGCAACTATCGAAATCTCGCTTCATTTCTGATTAATTAATTTTAAGTATGGAAAAATTGTTTGAAGGTTTGTTAACTTCAATAGTTTGGTCTGTAATGCGTCCACGGAGAGACAGAGAAGAAGCATTTCCACTGTTAATATTAAAGATACAACAATATAAAGAACTTGTTGTACAGAAAGACTCATTCATCTAAAAAGCAACATAATGACATATCAAAAATGATTTTCAAAAATTTCGAAAGTTTTTAATGAAGGTCCTTGCTCAGGAAATATTTGATATAATATTAATAGTTTAAATTACTAAAAAAAATTCGAACAGTTATTTTTAGAAATTTTAATATATTAGAAAAATAAAAATCAATCTGAATTCCATTGATCTCATCAGGTTCATTATAAGCTTGCTGACTGTTAATGCCCTCGCCCCTCTTTCTAAAATAATCATGATGAACATCAGTCATTATATTTTCTAAAAATATAATTCCAAATGTCTTCACACATTTTAATTTTATTTTAATAATTGCTTTTAAACTTGCTGTGTTACTTATTATTTAGGAACAATTTAATCAATCTTTTTGAATATTTAAGATATACTGATCCGTTGCCAGGTCGAATTCATTCAAAGACGTTTTAGATATATTTATTTAGGTTTATTTTCAGCTTCTATTCCCGCAGAACATTTGGGGGGAATTGTAATTAGGAAAACTGGAATCGAGTAATGTTTTGGTAATTGGCTGTAAAGTACTATCTTTTCCCTTGTAAATTTGTATTTTACATTTATTGCATTAAAGCCATAAATGTAAAATGCAAATAAACGTATAGGTAGGATATAATGCGGAAAATAACAAAATTATTATAATATATTAGAAATATTGAGTGCAAAATGAAAATATTCTAATTTATAGTTTTAGAAAGATAAGCAAAATGATTATAAAAATTTGACTTCCTTTCTTTTATGTCATCTTGGTAAACTTAGCATCCACTTCTCACTGTAATGCACGCAGAAGATGGATCGTATGTATTCTTTACCAGATTATCCAGAAGAATATAAGGTTCATTCTCTGACGTCACTACAAAGGTTCTTTTGCTAACGCTATGTCATGCGTTCCCCAATGCATCCCATATATGTTTTAAGGAATTGAAGTTGGATAGGTAGATAAGACCGTCCATTCCATGCACAACTTCTGGGAAGATCACAAGCAATGCTCGCAGGATGACATGATCACTTAGGAACATGAAACAATTCTCAATAGCATCGAAGAGATTGCATGTATAGAGGCATTATAACATCCGATGCTTTTGCAATATGCATCCCAGAACTTTACGCTGCTTACATTCGTTCAATACATGATATCTCCAAAGATTTTAACATTACCATTTCAACTTCAATGATATTGGAACTCCAGTTTCGAAATGATGCCGAATGTACTGAAGTATTGGAATAGAACCATAAACAAAATTTCCTTTCAATTATAAATATACAACTACTACGATACTCAGTTTAGTTTAGTTATATTAACGTCTCGTTTCGAAGCAACACTAAGGCTATTTTGGAAATGACCTCGCAATTCTGACTGCAGTCAGATGACGAAGACGAAGCCTGAGCCAGCACCCCCCCCCCCCTCTCTCTCTCTCCAAACTTCCACCCCTTACACTCTGGTTTGATATTCTGAAATCTGCTCGATGCATTAGAATAGGCTGTGGGAGGGGGGGAGGGGACAAAAAAATCAAACATTTTTTTATATGGTCATTCGCCAATTCGCCAATAGCGAATGGATGCGAAATATAACGCAGGAACTAGATGGAGTAGTCTTCTTAAAGCTTTCTCGCAAACTCTTTATTAAAGGTAATATATTAGAAAACGCTTTGCATGGCATTGGCGTACAATATTTAGGATTTTGCAAACAAATATGTCTGTAAAGACGACAACTGCATTTCTTGTTCCGGGTTCATTTTCATAAAATGTATTATACTTGACTGAAGAAGCCCGACTCATTTTACTATTTTAGGAAAATTTTGGAATTTTTGAAGTTTATTGACTAAAAGTCAACGACGATTTAATCAATAAGACTGCATACATACGATACTCACTGAACTTCTTTTCAAAAGTTAAAATTTTTAAAACGAATTTTCTTACTGGTTCACATTAAAATGTCGATGCCTTCTCACATTGAAAGATAGGAAATAAGCAAACAAACAAAACAAACCGAATTCGGAGTGTTTCGTCTCGCAGTTTATGAAAGCTGATTGAAAATATAACAAATCGGTTGGTCTAAAGAACCGGTGAGAAGGATTTCTCCAAAACGCTCTCGCATACTTTCCAATGAAGGTAATATTAGAGAACGCGTTGCATGGCATTGGCGTACAATATTTAGGAAACCTTTGGCGTATTTTTGCTGAATCTATTGTGTGATCCTTGGAGATTAACTTGACGATGAATCCCTGGCATGTAATTAATTGTATCCGAAAATGGCATTTGTAATTTAGAAACGTTTTTCCCAACCGATTGAAATAAATATTTGATAAAGGACTCAGTACGCAGTTCCAAAATCTCATGCCAAATAATTGGTACGTAATGATGTGATATTTAGTTTTTAAATCCTTCAGTTATTGTATTTACATGATTCCGAGAGTACAGATGGGCAGACAGTCATCATTTTGGATTTGGTTCGGATCGAATTTGATCCATTCAGCTCTCTTCGTTTTGTGGTCATCGTGACAAATTATATTCGAACAGTCGGACAGACAGACTTTCTCTGAACGGATTTTGCTCAAAATTCCATAGAGATCTACAGATTTGGTGTAGAGATTCCATACCAAATTTCATATATTTTCATGTGTTTTTTCGAACAGGGATTTCTAAAACGCTTGGTTATCTCAAATAAAATAGTGTGCATTTGCAATTTTATAAATAGAATTTGTACATTTTGCACCCAACTTAATTGTACATTTTTCCCTTTAAGACCAAATTAAGAAAAATGAAAAAACAGATTGGGGGAAACTTGGTTTTGATAGTTGCTAATACACGTCTTAATTGCGGATATGCGATTGCTATGTTTCCTCATTGAAAGTGGCAAATAAAACCGTTAGACATTTTTTTCCCATCACGTTTGTTAACATTGCAAAGAATATGGTGTAAAGTTATATTGTGCGAAAATTTGGCTCTTCGAAATTTATTTTAACAAAATTTGTTTCTTTTATTCGAACAGACCAAAATTTTATATAATTGAATGGTCTCGTTTTTATCGCCAAATTGGCGTTTGATCGACATTCGTTTGATAAAGGAGATGAGAATGACGAAATATATTTAAAAACGGAGTTAAATTATTTCGGAATACCACTTTTCAGATTCCACTTAATTTAATGCAATGAAAGCTATTTTGTTACGTATAAAAGAAATGCAGTCAAGTGATATTCAAAACATGTGGTTTCTTTACTTCTATAAAAAATAATATAAAAATTATTATTTTACAAGACAATTTAAAATTGTGAATCCAAATTGTAAAAAAGTATTCAACTGATGTTATGAAATTGAATAATTTATAATAATACAATCAATATTATTGCATATTATTCAAATATTAACCCTTTGACATACGAATTTACTAACTTTCTAACTGGATGACACATCTTATCTCGGACATTATTATTTTAAATTTTATAATAATATATGAACATTTGAGATATTGAAACAATTTAAAAATATTTTTGTAGTTTAAATTACTTAATACTTTCACTTTATTGCCGATATAAATAAAAAAAATTCAGTAATTCGATGCGTATGTCAGACTCGTCATTGCATGTGAAGGTGCTAATACTTTTGCTCAGATTTAAAAGGAATATTTAAATCCACCTATAGCCACGATGACATCTTTTTACAGCGAAAACCAGAAGTAATCAAAATAGGGAAATTACAGCGCTTTTTATTTCGAGGCGGAATAATATATTTTTAATTTAATTGGCTGTGAGCAGTGTATTTTTCATACATGATTTCAATTTGAACAGCCGAGCGATTGCAACTTTTATCAAAAAGATATAAATCATCATATATGAACCTAAGTGGAAAATATGTTAGTCTAACGTATTATTTAAGGTAATATTTAACAGTAGTTTATTGAATATATATTCGAATATTTGAATATATATCGGAATATCGACACTTGAATATATATATATATCCGTCGCAGAAAGTTAAGTGTTATCAAAATTTTAAGCTGCTTTTTATTAGTTGCCATCAATATAAAATAAATATACAATCAAATTTCATGTAACAAATTTCCACGAATAGAACTTTGTAATATTTATTAGAGAAAGATTCTCTATATCAAACCAAATTTATGTATCGAAAATGATTTCAAAACATTATGAATATTTATTGCAGACAAAAATTGGCCACGGATCCACGGAAAAAGGAATCATATTAGAAAAAAAACGCACTCCTTGATTCCATGTGCAACAGAAATTTATAGACGATCGGAATGTCGTTAAAAGAAATGCAACAAAAATAAAAGTTCGAGACATTCAGCTTAGAAAACGAGATAAGGGGGGAAAAGACGAAGCTAAAAACTGTGAAATTTTGACAAATAAAAAAATTGTTATTCGATACTAAATTTTTGAAAGGGTTGGAAGGCATTAGAAGCGATTTAAATTCTTAAGAGTGGGCAAGGCAAGAGAATTAATATTGAAATATATAAAAATGAGACTGGAAAAGAACATATCATAGACTGAACTTCGTACTAAGAATAAAGCGATTGAATAGTGTGCAGATTTGGGAATTTCTAATCGCCAAGTGAACTCTGGATATCTCCATCCAATCCAGGCACGGCATGGAAGATAAGGTAATATCGTTTGCAAACGCTTGCGTCTATATTTTCAATCGTAAATTAAATTTCTAAAAAGTATTTTTAGAATCCAACAATACATTTAATATACATCTTTGCGAGTTCTCTCTGTACGACTCGTACTTTCGAAAATAATAAATATTTTGGACCGATTTAAGATTATCATTTTTTTAAAATTCTCTTATCATTTTATAATTTAAAATTTTTTATTTGTTTTGGCCAATGCTAAAGACTTTAAAAAAAAATCCTATTCACTGGATTCAAAATAGGAGCAGTGAACATACTTCCTTTATTCTGAATGGAAAGGAAAAACAATATTTTTAACACCTGTTTCAACACAACCTTGAAAAAATATAAATTGTCTGTTGTTATTTCACTATCCAAAGAGGGACAATAGGATGGACAATACAGAATGATGTCGGGGAAAAAATGACGAAACAATTTTTTCAAACGATCGCTTTTACAGAAGTTCTTCATTTCATATCTGTAATTATAAAAGCTGTTTGTAAAGCAATAATAATAATAATTTTTAATGCACACATTGGCACGAAAATTTAAATTTTAATCAACATTTTAAAAAATAGAATAAAATTGGCGAATGCTCTTTTCTTCAACAGGATCTACATCGGTGTCTCGCGGTGCTTCGGATCACTCGTTACCGAATCTCACTTTTTGAGCGAAACCATTTTATCCACGTTCAATAGGACAATGTGTTCAATTTTTTGGGAGCAACGGCCTTATTAAGTGGAAGCTTCTCCACG
The DNA here is from genome assembly GCF_947563725.1 of Argiope bruennichi. Classification (NCBI taxonomy): domain Eukaryota; kingdom Metazoa; phylum Arthropoda; class Arachnida; order Araneae; family Araneidae; genus Argiope; species Argiope bruennichi. The sequence continues at coordinate 142,697,029 of NC_079154.1, forward strand.
AAGGATGCAATCTTCACTGGAAGGTTGGAGCTACTCTTCTGAACAAATCGCATTCGCAGCGTGACACAGAAAGTGGGAATGTTTCGGCCATTCCGGTTATGTTCTTCCACTAGCTCGTTGCTATCCACTTCGATCCCTACGATAGGGACATAACCTTGCCGATGAAAGATTTACGGGTCCCTTGGAGTCGATAACGTTTTCCTGCCAAATTTCTACATGCAGAAATATCTCCAAACAATCGCTCTAAGTGGGATGATGTATGCGACATCTTTGCATCAAACGTTCTGCAAAAAAATCACTCATTATTTACCTTCGTTTATTTTTTAATTTTGTTTCACTCGTTTTGACTTCAGTTCAGCAGACGAAATTTCAGTTATCATTTTTATACCAAAGTAAAACGAAATGCTGCTAAAAAAGTGAGAGCAATGCATTTAAAATATTTTTAATTTATTACAACTTATTAATATTTTTCTTTTCTATGAAATGATCTTATTTTTTTTACGTATTCAAAACACTTTATTGAACTACTTAATTGTAAAAAAAAAAAAATCCATATAAAATTTTCATTATCGTTTCATATTCATTTAGAGCTGCCTTTTCTAAAATTTATGAGTAAATGAATTACAAACTGAATTTTACAGAAACATTTTTATATGAAAGATAACTTTGCCAAATATTTTTTTTCAAGGAGCAGTAGATTATTTTTTAAAAATTAGAATTCCAAAATGCCTGAGCTTATCTGGTTATTCTGCACGGTCTCAAGTTCATCGATACTTTTTTTAGAGATGGTTTTATCACAAAATAAAAATGAATACATATAAAAGACAAATACCAATGCAATATTTACTGTCTTTCTAAAAAAATAATAAGATGAAGTATATGTTGTGAAAGGCCAACAATAGTGATTATGCATATATATTTTAAGAATAAATAACGCGAAAAGTTAACTTACCTTGTTCATTCCATTTCCCATACTTTCTTCATCTTGTTTGTCTTAACTTTTATAAGTTTAATCTTTCTCACAACTCTGCACAACTAAAGCACGATCATCTGCTAAAATAGGATTTATTTTGAAGCTGAAAAGTTTACTTAATTTTATGTGTTTCTGATAATGAGAAACATCCAAAGGCACTATTCATTCACTTCGGAAATCGTTTTTTAGAAAACTCCTTTTTTCATCTAGTTACAAATTACTATTTTATGTAATGCCTCTCGTAAAATAAAATGCTAAAAAAATAAAACCGATGCAGGCAACGCATCCGATTTAAACTTACGTATGTACTCATAACGGAGTATGAATACTAACTTCATGCCTCCCGACTCGTTCGTTTCGAGACCTCACACGGAGTGCAGAATCTGAATGAATGAGCTTACTGAGAAGTCATTCGGATATTTATGGCTGCCATCTAGTAGCAAACAAGGAAACTAATTAGTATCTAAACAGCTCAGATCCCACAATTGCTGCGAATTTGTTTTATTTGTTATAGAAATGATTTTATTTGGAGATAAAAATTTAAAAAAAAAATTATGATTTGCAGGATTTTAGCACTAGTTTATAAAAGCTCCAATTTAATAGAGTTTTAGATTTTTCACTTTTTCTGTAAACAAGTAAATAAAAAATAATTCTTTAAAAAAATGCATTCTGTTCTGAGTAGAGTTGCCACTATCTGAATTAATTGGGGTCAAATTTTATCTGGATAACTGTAGCGGAAAACTATATTTAAAAAAAAAATAAGAAAATTTTTTCATAGCAAACTAATTTATTCACCAAAAAAAAAAAAAAAAAAAAAAGGGTATTTTTACTTCGTGCATTTTCACATTATATTAAAACATCACTGATTGAATAGAAAGATCAATTTTCATATCTTTATTAGCTTTTATTTTTAAAAATTTTAATCTGGGATTTCTTTTTTCTTGGCACGATATTATTTATAGGCTGTTGGAATGTGTGTAAATGATGAAATGAAAGATGAAAAATCGTGCAAAACTCTCTGTTTGGATCTAAAGGAACCAAATTTTACATGTCATTACTTTGTGGGTAATAGGTGGTCATCAAGAAATAGGTTTTCAAAATTTATTTGCATTAAAAATTAATCATAAATAAACTTTTCCTCGATGATTTTTGAGCATAAAATAAAAAAAATGTATTTTTTAACATCATTTTAAAATGAAAAAAAAAAAAAAAAAGTTTCTCAATGAAGTCTTTGTCAGAAGAACTTATCAGTTTTATTCCTGCTTCCACAATTTTAATATTTTTTAAAAAAATATTTGAAAGTACATTTTGCAAAATTACTTTTTTTTTATAAATGGCTTTAATCATTGCGTTTCGAAACACCAGTATTAAAACTATATTAAATAAAACTTTATGCACGTTAACGAAGCTATAATTAAAAATTTCGAATTTCCTTATTATTTTGTATTAAATAAACACATCTAAGATTCCAAAAAGGATTTACATTTGTTTCTGCGGTAGTTAGAAGCAAAGTTACCTCCAAAACTATAAACCAGAAACGAAATATTTAAAACTGATATTAACAAGGAGAAGGCACTAGGTTAAAAACTGAGTTTGGAATGAGATTTTGTATAATGATAGTATACATTTAGAATGTTTATTAATGAAAATATTAAGATTCAACAGTCAACCGTAAAACTTTCAAATTAGCTTACATACTAATAATGTGTTCTTGTTTAAGTGCTCGAGTAGTGTAGTGGTTAGGGCACTGGCGTAGCATTCAGGATACCTGGGTTCGGTTACAGGCTAGTATTTTTTTTCTTTCTAAATTATTTCAAAATAATTTAACAGTTTTAATTAATATCTTTTTCATTTTTATGCAAAAATAAATATTAATCAGAATATTCAGAAAAAAAAAGACTTAGGTCACTTTTATAATCTGCTTTTATAAAAAGTGTTTTTTTTTTAAATCTGTATGAGATAACGATAAAAGTATTTGAACATGTAATGTAAAATTAAAAGATGTTTTTAGGTAAAGAAGAGAAATAAAATGTTTTTAATGTTAAAATGTTTTGATGTTAAACTGCTTAATGAACAAAAACAAAGTAAAAAAGTAAACATAATTTAAATCAATAAACTCGGCTACTGATGTAAAAAAGAAAACATTATTTTCGAAACCCGTTTGCTTAGTTTTCAAAGAAGGAATATATATATAAATTACTTAGGAAATGTTAACCGGAAATGAAAACCGACCGGACCCAATGCCGGGAAGCAAAATGTTGCGCGGCAGTTTTTGAGTATGCCAAGATTTGCGATCTGGCGCCAAAAAATGGTATTCTAAAGGCCAGATTTCTCCAAAGTCACGTGACTCATGTTGCGTACAGTTGTTTAGACAAGAAACAAGCAACTAGCTCCCTCCATTTATATATCAGCTCAATGGTAAAAACGATGCATCCTGCATAGCATAGGATTGCAAGAAGCAGGATAGGATTGCTAAAATAACTTCTTAGCAAAATACCAGGTCACAAACACTAACTTTAAACGTTGGGATATTCTCTTGCACAATTGTCCTGCTTTATAGTTCCGTATTACGGGTCTTACTTTTTGTATTTATCTAATGCATATGTAAAGATGCCTCAAATAGGAATGCAAATGGACATGGGAATGCAAAGGATTAACATTTTCTTGATGCGATCTGGGTATCTGGAGTTTGGATTGTTGCAGTTCTGCTAGAGAAAGTAGGGAATTCTTTATAAAACAGTAATAGAAACTAATACTGGAGCATGAGGCAGTTCCCTCGTGTTTGGAACCAAGAGTACGTATCATAAGAAAACTCTCATTAACACAACGTCTGTTCCTCTTTGCTCTTTCAGAAGTTCACGAGACAAGCTCCACTGCAGTTCTGCAGGTAAAGTAATAACAGGTATTCCACTGTGCATTTACGACTCCAAAGAGAAGCTCCATTCTTTCAAATGACGCACCATCAAGCCAATTGAAACAGAAGAAAAAATTTCTGATTCATCAACACAGCCATCAGAACATCTAAATTCAAATCCAACGCTCTCCTGAAGACGGCAGCAGCATCAACAACAGATTTCGAATTTGCAAGACGGCTCGAAAAAGGAGGAGTGCGTGGGAGCAGTATGACAACAAAATCACCCACGCATGGTCTATCAGGCTTTCTTCAATCGACACAGTCTTCCAGCTGGAAACTCTTGCAAAGTAATAGAGCACGCTTTAATCCTTCCAACAGAGAGAAATAACCATTCTAGTGGGCAATTAAACCAGCATCTAAGAGCAGCAATCCAAAAAAGCCACAATACTATTGCTAGGAAAATCTTGTAAGTTGCTGTATCTCTACCTTCACAACAAAGTATTGTGGATCAAAGACCATTTGTCTATACTGGAAACGGAGGAGCAGACAGACTGACTAAGGAAGTGACAGAAAATGAAAATCTGACTGAAGCTCTACGCAAATTACCAAAATCCATCATTAAAACCATCATGCCTCAGAAGATGATGGTCATATGACAAATGGCTTGGGATGATAGACATGCAGGAAATAATAAGGTAACATACAGGGTGCCCAATATACAGGGTACAGGGTACTCAGTCCCTGATTTCAAACTTAAATGTTTCGAAAGAGGAATGAAACAAATTGATAGAGGAAAGAAACAAACTCTACATTTAGTGCGAAAACTGTAAAAATTTGTAAACAAAAGGTTGCAAATTAGTTATAAAAAAATTCCTTATAGAAAGCACTGTACACATTGAAGAGCGAATGAAGAGCACATAAATAGAGCGAATCCCTATGCCCTGAGCGATCAATTCTTGCTGAGATTTCTATAAGGAGATTATTGTACCCAATCAATCATGTATTCCATTGAACAACGTGCATTTCTGGTATTGAAATATCACGTTTCAGTACAGTCCTACATCAACGATATAATGTTGCAAGAGCCCCTGATCAAGACACGATATAATGTTTCAAAAGACTGTCATCCAAACAATGTTCTAAAAGACCACGATCTAGACACGATATAATGTCCCAAAGAGCCCTGATCCATATTCGCTCGATCTCACCCCATATGGCTACTTTTTGTGGTGTGTATTGAAATACTCTATCTATTGGAACAATCTCACGGCATTGGAAGAGCTTGAAAAGCCGATCTGTGCCTTCATTTCTATCGAGACACTTCAGAGAGAGGTGACAAATTTCGTTGCACCACCTCTGTACTGCTGGCGGAGGACATTTTGTCAAATTTTGATACCAAATTGATAGGGATTTTTTTTTTATTTTGATTTGAACGATTTTCATTTAAAAAGCTCTGGACAGCGTACAGTGCCATCTGTTAGCTACTTTTGTCAGTAATTTCCAAACTTTTACGACTTTTATGCTGAACATACTGTTTGTTTCTTTTCTCTATCAGTTTTAGTTTTAGAGATTTTTAATTTTGAAATTACGGTGATCTTTGCGGGATACCCTGTATAATAAACATGCAATCAATAAACTGGACGTGAAACAAAATATTTTTCATAGAGTATGGACCTTTTCCACTGTTTCTCCATAAAATCAACATTGTCGAAAGTCGACATTGTTCCTGCGGGAAAATAGGCACCTCTATCCATCCGCAGCTTCGTGTCATTTGGCACTACCCAGAGAGCAATAAAAGTTTCGTAGAAAAGCCGTCGTAGAATGAAGGAAGATCCACGACTTGCTTAATCTACTCCAAAACGAACTCTGTCTTTTCCGTCCCACTTCATTTGATTCTATTTGAATTTTGCCTCTTGTCTGTTTTACTCGCTCAGTGCTTACGATTTAGTCTTAATTTTAGCTGGCTTTCAGAACTTCTTTCAACTGATGAGCTCTCATTTTTCATCATCATCCTCCCCTTATTAGTGGGAAAATTTTAATCAGTCTAGAATAAACAGCTCTCCTTGCATTTTCATCTATTCGTCAATCTTTCAGCTGCAATAATGTGGCGTTTTCTCGCTTTATTTCGAGATAAGCGGCAGTTCACCTCTCTCAAAGTCAGCCTTATCCCTACCAAAAAGTCTTCAAACCGAATGTTTGAACTCTCTACAAATCGTATCTTTTACACTTCGAATTTTTGGCATTGCTCTGCTTTACATTTTCAAACTACACGGCTTTTTCCAAACAAGTTTTATTTATTTTTTTGGTATCAAAGTTTTGTATTTTCATTACTGTTTGTTTTGTATGTTTATTTGTGCGTTAAATTGTTTCCATGCTTTTTTTTACTCATTCTCTTCTTCAGATAATTTTTTTTTCTTCCTTTTACATCTTTTTTTTTTTTTTTTGTATTTCTTTTGGTTTTTCTCTTCAGCTTATATATTTTTAAAAAAACTCTGATTTTTTAAAACGGTTTTTATTTTTTTAATAAAATTTTCTAATCAACTGCTGAGCATTTCCTTTTCTTTTCATTTGAAGCGAATTAATAATAAACATAAAAGTTAAATTCTGAACCCAATTGCAATTTATTATGATAGTTTAGGGAAAATTAAATGTTATGTGCATTAAAAGATTGAAAATCTAATTTTTTAAAAATTTATAAGTACTTTCTTCTCTTTTATCTTATCCTTTCTTTTCCTTCTTTCACTTGTCGTATTATTTAGTTTTATTAAACGGTATTTACTCCTATCTTGCCGTTTGCCTGGTTTCTGTTTTTGTTTTGACTGTTTCTGTCATAAGCCTTTTTGTAATTCTGTATCTTCAGAGTTCTTGTTATCAACAAGTTTCTGTCAACTTTTGTAACAAACAAGAGCAGTCCAGCTTCATGAATATCTTTCTGATGAATCTTCCCTCTTTTTTTTAATTTTAAACAATTAAATTTCGACGCCGGTTAAGGTTGCGAGAACCAAGAAAGAATTATCCTCAGAGTCATGAATTGTTTTCCACTTCTTTGCTTAAATAGTCTTAAATTTAGAGTTGCAAGGGATGGAGTCTTGTTATGTTATGTCGTAGAGAGAAAGAGTACTCACTTCTTCATATCAATTATTTTTTTTTTCTTTCATGGCGTGTTGAAATAGGCCTAAAGTCGCGTGCAATTCGCAAAGAAAAATATAAAGAATGTATTGCACTTAACTTCTCATTACTTCTCAAAACGAGGCCAATTATAATTTGTGGGCGAAAATATTTAATATTTTTTTAGCAATTTCATGTTAGTTTTTGATTGCATGTCTTATGTAGAATAGACATGCAACAAAATTTTCCAATTAGCAAAGATAGATACTCCAGACGCGTTCTGAAGAGATGGTAGAAGTGCTCGGATCCCTGAGAAGAAGTCTTAAAATCCTTCACCACTCGAAAGCCGAGACACTACCCCAAAAATATAGAGAGTCGCAGAGAAAAAAAAGAAGAATCAAAGTTAGTATTAATGTATCTAAATGATTATTAGCTAGCCGAAATAATAAACTTTCTTAAATCATTTCCGATTTTTCCTGTCATAATGTTTTAATCAATAAAAACTAATTTAGTTAATTTATAATTTTTTTTATTTATAAATATTTAGTAGAATTTAAAAGTTAGTGTCAGTGACAATGACAACCCTTCATTAGGAAGAAGGTTATTGAATGTATTCTCTTAGCAAGCCTTATACAAAAACTGGCAAAGCGATAACAATTTAGCAATTAATTGTTCGCTGAGGTTGGGCCGGTCGTCAAATATTTTATTCTCAGCAAAACATAAATGTGAATAAAATTTCCTCAAAAGCTCTAAAATCAGCAAACTATCGATTTTAGGGCTTTTGCAATCTACTAACAACTAAATAGACTTCTATCTCAGGTATTCTGAGTCACTATGACCAATCGAAGATGTCACTCTTCCCTCTTATCAAAGTCAGTAAAAGTTTTATGTCAAAGAATCCTTAGGAGAAGAAAAAGCAAAAATTTTATGAATCGATTTGGGCGTATATGCTCGAACAATTAAAATTAGAACCATTTTATAAACAGAAAGACGAAATCGACTTTTTAAAAATAAAATTTAAGCAGAATTAAAGTTTTGCCCTATTGACAATGTTCGGAAATACATTTTTTTTTCCTGCGAATTCCTCTTTTCCATCTCGTCAATGGTTCCCTTTACCAAATTTCATTCCTTTTGTTCAATTGAGCTACATACGAATCTCAGTAATTACAGTCTACTTACAACTCTATATCCAGTAATATATATATATATATATATATATATATATATATATATATATATATATATATATATATATATATATATATATATATATATATATATATATATATATATATATATATATATATATATATATATATATATATATATATATATATATATATATTTTGTTATCAAACGAATCAATATGTGTTTTATGTAAGAATAATTTTTACTTTAATTTAGTTTAACAATATAATACTTTATTATGCAGATATATATACATATATAAGTAAAAAGTAATCTTTATCAGAATTTCTTTGTATTAAATATATATTTCTTTAATGTGCAGTAATTGTTAAAGATCATTCTATTTGAGAACAGGAGCGTTTGGTCTCTCCTCCATCGCAATGAGTACTTCCTTCGGTTGTAAAACTCCCTGCCCGATGAAAAATTCCAGAGGTACCTGAAACAGATTGAGAAGACTTGACTTACTGAAAGATGGCATAACTATGTTTCCGAGTTTAAATGAATAAAAATTAATAAATATTCAGGATAAGATCAGTTTAGTTTGATTTCTTGGAATATAAACCAAGCGACAAAAAACACTTGTCTTATAATAAGTAAAGTCCATAATTAAATTGAAACCAGCTAAATATCTGTTTTCATTTTGATTTATAAAATAACTTCGCGAGAAATGAAAGCCGTCATCCACTTTCATCGGGCAGTTCGGCAGTTTGAAACTGTTTGATCTTTATTCATTGTACCATGCATTTTAATAGATATGATAAGATATGTGATACCATGTCTTATTTCCAAAAGGGATTTAAAAGAGAGAAAAGTCTTCTGCTGAATTTCTTGTTTCAATGCTTCATATACAAAATTTCTCCCAAAAATTTATCTCATACTCTACAATAAAAGAGAGGCCGCGGTGGCCTGTTGGTAAGGTCTAGGCTTCGGAACTGACGGGTTTCAAGTTCGAGACCCGATTCCGCCGAAGAACCATCGTGTAAGCTTGTCTGGTGAACGCTAAATCCGTCGGAGCCAAACGTCCTCCCGCTGGTGTGGTGTGGGAGCTCAGAGAGGGCGGATGCCAGCTCAGGTATCACCCTCGTCATCTAACCACAGTTCACCATTACGCAAGTCCGTCCCAAAATAGCCCTACCGCTGCTTTAAAACGGGCCGTTAACTAAACGAAACTGCAATAAAAGTGTTATCCCTCTCCCATTGACCTTGAGTAATGCCTTCCATGGCCTCGGCGGACGATCCAGCACTTTAACTGATTCTATAGCGATCCTATGTATTTCGAATGCTATTTTACCAGCCAGCTGACACTAAAATTTGGCACGAAACTACGGCTTTAGTTAAAAGATCTCGTACAGGCTGACTTCAAAACTTGATATCATTGACATTTCAGTGGCTAAACCTACGCATCCAATTTTATTTATCTAGCTCTTTACGTTTTGAAATGATCGACTTGACTCGCTGTTTTTACAGCCGGACACAGATTTGTGCGGGCTCTCCTCGGAACGGATTCCGTCCAGAATTGGATGGAAATCGACACTTTCAGTTTGAAACGTACGCCAGATTTTATCCTTCTAACTCAATGGGTTTGTGTGTGTGTGTGTGTGTGTGTGTGTGTGTGTGTGTGTGTGTGTGTGTGTGTGTGTGTGTGTGTGTGTGTGTGCGTGCGTGCGTGCGTGCGTGCGTGTGTGTGTGTGTGTGTGTGTGTGTGTGTGTGTGTGTGTGTGTGTGTGTGTGTGTGTTATCGTGTTCACAGGCAGACAGACAAGTGGACGGACATGAAAAAAAGACATAATGCCAAAAATGTGCTTTTCGAATTCAGGGAGGTATGAAACATGGAGATTCTTCAAAAGCACGATTTCGAATTTTTGGATGATCATGACACTTTGCCTTCGTTTTATATACGAGAGAGAGTAACTACATGTCTAACTCGTGCCTCGTATTACAGAATTTGATATTTAAATTTGCAATGAATCAGAGTATCTATTAAAAACTTATCCAGACAACTTTAGTATCTCAGGTGTTCTTTATACCGAAATATGAATTCCAAAAACAGTTCAAAAATGGGCAAATTTCATTGCTGTTGTGTCAAACAATTGCATTTCTTATTTACCACAATACTTCCTTGATGCAAAACACTTGCTGTCAAAAAGTAATATATTGTATGTGATTTTGACAAGTTATCATATACTAGTGGCACAAATATAATCATTGTTTCACTAAAATGCTATACATTTTTGCTGCGAATAGTTTTTGGCGCATGAAATTTTAATGTCATTGCGAGATTCAGAGGTCGCAAACTTTTAAAATCGTAGTCTAAAGATAAAATCTAAAAGGAGAAGAAAGACAAATTGATTATTGACAGGCTGAATGGGCATACCTTCGTTTGAGGACACGTGTTGATCTTGAAGTTGAGAACGGTGTACGCCAGGCAGACTTTCAGCTCTATGAGGGCGAATCGCATGGCGACGCAGTTCCTGGGGCCAGCTCCGAAGGGCAAATACGCGAACGGGTCGCGTTTCGTCCTTTCTTCCTCAACCCATCTGTAAAAAAAAAAAAAAAAAAAAAAATGAAGAATTGAATTCCAAACTATTCTTTAACGAAATAGTTACTCAAAAGTCATTTTTGAATTCATCCACGGGTAAAGTACATAATCAGCAGGAATGTCCAATTCCAACACCCCACCCCACCCACCATTCCACCGCAAATATCTGTTATACGGTGGAACACAGTTTGAAGTCCCCATGACATACCAAATTTTATTTATCTTGATGGTTGCGTTTTTAATTTTTCACATACGAAGTATAGAGAAAGTACTATAATCTTCAAAAAATTCGATCTCGGGATTATGACGCGTTTCAGATCTCTGAGTGCGAAGAACACATTTTTAGAAAATGTCTGTCTATCTGGAGTAAAGACAATTCAAAAATATTTTGAGATAGATGAATGAAATCAGTAAATAATATATGACACCAATTGAAAGATTTCAATCCATTTTTGAGCCATTCAGAAGGGCTACGTCAGTCTGGATGTTCGAATATATATTAACGCGATAAATACAAAATGAAGAGAGCTAGATAGATAAAATTCGGTGCACAGATTTAACATCTATAGTGTAGGCATTTACAAAATAAATGTTGAGGCAAATCCAACGAGGGAATGTGCCTCAGTCGATCAGTGCTTTCAGAAGTAAGTGATGCAAACGCAATGATTTAAATATAGGAAATTTGGTATGTGGTTTTGTGACTGCAATTCCAGCCGGTTCCGCCGAAAGACGCGTCTAAGATACGAATCGCTTTTATTGGAGAGAAAAGGTTTGGGGGGGGGGGAGGAGACCACTTGTTGAGTTCGTGTGCGTGAGAGAGTGTTTCGGCCAGAATTTGATGCTAATCTGCAATAAAACTCCAAATTCATTTCTCTTGCTGAGCATTTGTCAACGTTCTTTAGATTATTATTTCGTTGTCAATATTATTTCGAGTCTGCTGTTATAATAAATCGGATTTTTCTTTTAGTCCTTTAGTATAAGAAAATATGGGGGAGGGGGGATCAGACCTTCAAAAATTTATTATTTAGATATTTTAACTGTTATTTCTGTTTTTTTAATGATGTTTCTAACAATTTTTTCGAGAACTATTTTCGGAAAGTTAAAAAAAAAACCCATAAAACTGTTCTTTCTTACATTGCGCGCAATGATGAATTTTTTTCCATTAAATTTAGCATTCTTTGAACATTTCGTTCTAAGCACTTAATGTTTAAATGCTTCGTTCCAAAAGCTAATTTAGAATTTGCTTTTGTAACTTTTTCTGCAAAAAAAATTTCAGTTTTTTTTTAGTTTTTTTTTTTATCTTTTTTTTTTATATATATATTTTACTTTTGTCAAATAACAAAAGAGAAACTTTAAATATTGGGTTAGCAACTAAGTAATTTCGGATTTCACTCATAGATGGCTTCAGTTGAATTTTTAGGTTTGCAGACGTAGTACAAATGTAAAACACATTTTGTTATTTGATAGTTGGCAATTCAGCTGTCAATTAGTAAAAAAAGTTTTGTGTAAAAAAAGAAAAACGCATCGCAAGCTCATAAAAAGTTATGTGCTGTTTATAGTGACGAAGCCTTAAAAGAATGGCAGTGTCAAAATTGGTTTGCCAAATTTCGTTCTGGTGATTTTTCACTCAAAGATGAAAAACGCTCTGGTCGTCCAGTTGAAGTTGATGACGACCTAATCAAAGCAATAATCGATTCGGATCGTCACAGTACAACACGTGAGATTGCAGAGAAGCTTCATGTATCACATACATGCATTGAAAATCACTTAAAACAACTTGGCTATGTTCAAAAACTCGATACATGGGTTTCTCACGAACTGAAAGAAACACATTTAACGCAACGCATTAACAGCTGCGATTTGCTAAAGAAACGTAATTAAAATGATCCATTTTTAAAACGACTGATAACTGGCGATGAAAAATGGGTTGTTTACAACAATATCAAGCGGAAAAGATCATGGAGCAGGCCAGGTGAAGCAACTCAAACAACATCAAAAGCTAATATTCATCAAAAGAAGGTTTTGTTATCAGTTTGGTGGGATTACAAAGGAATTGTCTACTTTGAACTCTTACAACCCAACCGAACGATCAATTCTGATGTCTACATTGAACAACTAACGAAATTAAACAATGCAGTTGAAGAAAAGCGGCCCGAATTGACAAATCGAAAAGGTGTTGTATTCCATCGTGGCAATGCAAGGCCACACACATCTTTGGTCACTCGGCAAAAATTATTGAAGCTTGGTTGGGATGTTTTGCCACATCCACCATATAGTCCTGACCTTGCACCATCTGATTATTTTTTACTTTATCTTTACAAAACTCCTTGAATGGTAAAAATTTCAATAATGATGATGATGTCAAATCGTACCCGATTCAGTTTTTTGCTAATAAAAACCAGAAGTTTTATGAACGTGAGATTATGATGCTGCCTGAAAGATGGCAAAAGGTCATTGTTCAAAATGGGCAATACATTACAGAATAAAGTTATTTAGTTCCATAAAAAAATTGTCTTTAATTTTCTAAAAAAAATCCGCAATTACTTAGTTGCCAACCCAATATTAATGAGTTTTGAATTTATTAGAGTTCTAACTTTTGGAAAAGCCAAGCTGATCATCAAATGCGGCTAGTTTATTCATGTTTATCAAAGGAAGTTAGTTACCTGTCAGGATCGAATTTGTCGGGATCGGGGAAAACGTCGGGGTCTCTGTGCATTGCGTAGATAGGGATGGTGACGATCGTTCCTTTCGGGATGGTGATGCCGGTATCTCCCAGTTCGTAGTCTTCGAAGGCCATCCTCTCAGATCTACGAAAAAGAAACAGTGACGAAATGTTGTTTCATTTCTACTAATAACAAGGCAGATTGAGAGCGTGATTTGGCACTTTACAAAGAAAACCACTGGACCTAGAGCTAGACAATTTAATATAAGGACACGCTAGAGAAAAACACCTCTGACCTTTTTGATTTTAATCAATTCTACACGGAACTTTGGAGATTCCCTTTAATAACTTCGGGAAATATCATAGCTCACAAAAAGTTTTTATAACTTCCAAAAATTCGTCCATTTATCTTTACTAATACCAATTCTGTTTGTTGTTTTTAATTTTTTCTCTAATTTTAATAAGTTAAAAAATTTAATCAATTTCCCAACTGTCTATCAGGAAATTCAAATAATTTTCATTATTATTATAAATGTCTTTATTTTTTCTTCCATACTGATAACAAAGAAATATAAATTTAGCTTTAGTTTTAAAAACTACACTTTAGAAACCAGTTAATTTATTTTTATTTTTGTAGTAATTACAGATAAGAATTAACTGCAAAATTAAACATCGATTATAGTTCTTTACTGACCTGAGGCTATTTTCAGCAGTATGATTTAAAATATAAAAATATATAATTGTTCATTTTATTTGCAGTTTTGCTCTTTTACTTTAATGAGCTAATTTTTTTATGGAATCAGTAAACAGAAATTTCCAAAGGCATTGCTAAAGTTCTACAACCTATTCAATATTGCACAAGTATTCATTTATTATTTATATATTTTATGAGCATTCAGCAAGAAAGCCATTGCGTTTGTCGAAGTTCTCACTTCAGATTACGGTTCAAATTTTAGGGTAGATGACAGAATACTGTCAAGCGCATAGTTCTATGAAGATAATATTGTATAGTTTCGAAAAGAGTACATATTTCATGCCTATCAAAATTTGGAATTTAAATACACTTTACTGAGGGACACATTGAAATTAAGCTTCGCATTAACGTTTTAATAGAGATTTTTCGCGTGCAATAACCAACTGATTACTAGCGGTTCTAATGGCAATAAAAGCCAATATGTATCATTTTGGAGTTCTGTGAAACATACCAGTAAACCGAAAATTCCCAAATTTGTAAAAAAAAAGTTTTTACTCTTTTTAAATATATTATATTTAACGAATATTAAGAGCTGCTGTTATTTCTACTCTCATTTTGATCTGTGTACAGTTTGGCAAGATATTTTAAAGCATAGATGCTCAATGCCTAATTTGTAGAACACTTTTATTTTACTTCCTTGGATAAATTAAAAGCATTCACTTTTTTTTTCTTTATCTAAGAAGTCAGTTTTCAAATTCCAGAACAATTTTCCGCAATCATATAACCACTCATTAGCAAGATTTTGATATCAAAATATCATCACATTTAACATTTTTATGTTTAATTTGCTTTGGTCCATTTTTGAGGTAATTCTAGGAATAAATAATTTTACGTTGTGATTTCAGTTTGCTGTACACATTTAAAATGTTTAAGACAATGACTGATCCCGCCGACTGTGAGATCGGTGCTTTAATTCGATTTTTGAATGCAAGGAATGTGAAATTGATTGAAATCTATCGTAAAGTTGAAGATTTTTATGATAGAGGCACGATGAGTGATGGAACGGTGAGAAAGTGGGTTAGAATGTTTAATGAAGGATGAACAAATGTCCACGACTAGGCTCGGAGTGGTCGGCCTTCTGTTGTCAACGATGATCTGGGAAGAAAAGTTGATGAGAAAAATCCATGAGAATAGACGTTTCACAATAACGACGCTTTCAGACGATTTTTCTCTAAATTTCTCGTACTGCTTGGGACAAAATTATTACAGACCGCTTGGGTTATCACAAGGTGTATTCTCGATGAGTTACGAGAATGTTCGCGAAACCACGCGATTTGATAGTGCATTGGCATTTCTCACACGATACAGTGAAGAAGGAGTCATTTTTTTAAACCGAATTGTGATAAGTGATGAAGCGTGGGTGGGTCATGTCACATCAGAATCGAAACAGCAGTCAATGGAGTGGAGACACACTCCTTCTCCGTAAAGAAAGCTCAAAACAACAATGTCTGCATAAAGCAATCCTGTGCACTATGTTATGGGATAGGAAAGGGGTTTTGCTTACTGAATTTCTTGCCAGAGGTGAAACCGTCAATGCGGCTCGATAGTGTGAAACTTTAAGAAAACTACGACATGCAACTCAAAACAAACGGGGAGGAATGCTCAGTAAAGGAATTGTGTTGCTCCATGACAATGCTCGGCCACTTTGCTGCTGCCACTGCTGGTGACACTCAAACGATGGTTCGACAGTTCCGTTGGTTCGATCCCCTGTCGTACAGCCCAGACTTGGCGCTGTCAGACTACCACTTGTTCCTGCATATGAAACGCGAGCTATGCGGCAGGTCGTTTGGATCCGAAGATGAAGTGAAAAAGGCTGTGGAATAGTGGTTATCTTCATTGGCGGGAAGTTTCTATGAAGAAGGTATAGAAAAGCGGATCATCCGCTTCTACAAGTGTTTAAATATGAGCGGAAACTTTGTAGAAAAATAATTGAAGATATATCTTTTCATGTAAAAATAACATCTTTTTTTACAAAATGGTACTTACTTTTCGAATACGAATACGTATGACGAATTTTTTAGTGTACATTTATAAAAAATCTTTTTAAAATGAGGTTTTTTTCCCCATTTTTCAATCATTTTTTCTAAAACAATAAATAAAAATCTTTTTACGGAATATCATTTTACTGCACCATTGTTTGAATCTCGGTGTTCATAAAATAATTTTTTTTAAAATTTACAGAAACTTATTATTTTAATGAAATGGGGCTTCACTATGACTTTATCTTTATGACATTATTATATTTTATTTATGACTTTATCTTTATGACATTATTCATTTATACATTGTATTGATGCATTCACTCCAAAACCTATTTTTATCCACCTACAGTTGGATACTTTTTAAAACAGGTCTCTCATCCCCAGCTCTGTGAATTGATTTTTATTTCATTTGAACAATAGATGAACTTCCTTCTACAGCAATGACCTTCAGCTTATCATGTGGCGAACGGACATTTGCCTTTTCTTATTTCAGATTTTAAGTTTCATTGTTATGTCATTGATACTATCATTCGGATTTATTTTCCAGATATTTTGAGTCATAAAAATGAAAAGAAATTTTAAGTCTTGAAATGGTGATTTTACAACTGTGACTACCACTTTAACCTGTATGTCATAAAAAAATGTATTTTAAAACGAATTAAAATGAAGGCGGAACTAGTACGACAATGAAGTGGATAACATTAAAAAGATAATATTTTAAATTTTTAAATGGTATAAAAATTCTTATGAGGTCATCATTTCGGAAGATATAGCGAATGTGAAATGCAAAATATTTATTTCTTTTTAATTGAAAGTAATGAATTATCTTTAAAAGTCGACATCCATTTGTTTCTGGTTTTGAAGGGGAGAGAATTCTTTCTATTGATCCATTGAATCAATAGGCGAACGCTGCAGCATTCATCCTTCCACCGGCTGATCTAGAATGAGGCTGGCATTCATGGGTCGCAAATATCCGGGGATATCGCACCGGCGGGAGCGGTCTCCCAGAGAAAGCTTCGGTGACGAATGATGAACCTTTGGAAGGGACCCAGGCGAGTGCTTTGGCAATGAATCCCCGGTGAATAGCATCCCAAGAGCCGAGTGTGTATTCTAGATGAGTTTTCCGCCCACTGAATCATACAAGGATTTGACACAGAGCTATACTTGTAGCCACAAAATCAACGATCCAATTTGATATATTTAAGCCATTGTATTTTTGAATGATCGTATTGGCATGTTTCTGAAAGTGCAGATCGACAAAGGGTCAACCACTTGTTGAATGGGGTTCAAGTGTCTTCATCATAGATGTTAAATCCATATACCGAATTTCATCCATACGGCTCTCTTCGTTTTACAGTCACCGTGCCATCTGACATTCGAGCAGTCGAACAAACTTCCTCTGAATGGATTTCATTCAAAATGTGGCAGGAATCTACACATTTGGCCCGTAAGGCCCGCATATCTCATCTCATATCGCGTTTTTGAGATATCTTTGTCACAGACAGACGGGCAGACAGACATAATGCCAAAAACATGTTTTTCAAACTCAAAGATATCTATAATGGAAAGATTTGTCAAAATCTGGGCTTCGAATTTTTGAATGATCACAACATTTTTCCTATACTTCGTATACCAAAAAATAAAAAATAAATGCCTTTTGAAATTTTAGCCTGCTCACTAATGTGCTAAACAAAACACATCCGAGCACAGTCGCTTCCAAGAAATAACTTACCTTATTGCCGGTGGATAAAGACGCAGCGTTTCGGATATGATATTATCTAAATACTTCATATTCTGAAGTGTCTCATAAGTCAATTCTCCCTGAAAAGGAAAAAAAAAATTACCTTAATTCAGTTTGTAAATCATTATTGTCCATTCTAAATAAGTTAAATGAATGCTGCTCGAAACATCATATTCTTATACTATGATTTATATTTTGCAATCGTCGGTAAAGAAAATAAATCAGCCCAATTGTTCATATATACTGTAGCAGCTCTCTCTCTCTCCTTTTTGAATGTTTTTGATATATGTAAGCAATCTTTTTTATTTAAAATTTTTACAATTTTTCACTCAACATTTGCTGAAATTTTTAAATACCACCTACTATCCAAATAATTTCTGAAATATTTTGAAAATTTACAATAGATAGACGGTTTTGTTTTCACTTATTCTAAAGAGAAATATTTCTGTTCTCCCATGAACCAATATCAACATAAGAATGAACAGTCGCAAAAGCAACGCACGACTGCCACAAAGATAGCTATAACAGCAAAGCAGCATAAAGGAAAGAAGAATATGTTAAGACGAGAACTATTGCCAGAACATAACTCTCGGGTCCGATCCGCTCAAATAATATTTGATTGATTCTCCTGTTTAGCCAAGTTTACAGCAATTACGGTCCTTGCAAACAATATCCTACTAAGCCAGTTTAATGTAACCGAATTAGCTTTTTACACATGTGTTTTCGAGCTTCACGAGGTCAAAGGTGGACAATCGTATCATTGTATTTTATCATGAAGTTGACTTTTGTCATGAAAAGAACCAAGATCTGAAAATCAGTTACAGCCTGTCGCAACAATCCCGTTTTTCACCCTTCTCTACGTTAGAGCTCCCATGTTATTATTTCTTGGCTTAGTATTCCAGACTGTATTATAGATTATTGATGGATTTTTCAGTTTCTCAGAAATATACTCTATCAACACAATTTGTCATGTTTAAATGGTCGAGAAACACTAATACTAAAATGGAGCAATGAGAGGGGGATAGTTGCATTTGATTTCTCGACGGCTTCAACCAATTCCTTGTGAACTTTTTCCTGGATGGCGGGATGCAGGGCCAGCAGGTAGGTAGTGAAGGCCAGCACAGAGGACACCCCCTCATAGCCACCAATGAAGAAGACGACGCACTGCGCCACCAACTCGCTCATTGACATATCTAGATGAAAAAATAATCATTTAGAAAATGAATACCAATTTTTTTAAAAAAAAAGTATATTAAATTTTAAATTTTTTTCCATTGAAATCATATATTGCGTTTTGCGTGATTTTGGAATTTTATAATTGATTTTAAAATGACTTCACGATGAACTACATCCGACGACAAACAAAAAAGTGCTGAAAAAAGTGAGTTAATATTGCATTATCATCCAGTTCTGAGCTATACTAACGCAATATAATACTAATGATCAGGAATTATCCTAATGCAAAAAAAAAAATCTTATCGATAAGCCGGAAGGTGAAGTTCGATTCAATTTGCCCAAACCCATAGCAAAAATATAATTTCCCCCCTCCTCCTCTGTTTCACCCTTCATTTCATAAAGTTCAGAGCTTCGAGGGAAGAAGAAAATGCAACGAGGTGATTCATGACTAAAAAAATGAAAAACAGAGTCAAATGGAAAACAATCCATTTCAACTTTGCGAACAACATTTTGGCGGTAGTAATGACGAGATAAGCAAGGGATTCTGAATTTGAATTGGCGAATTCGTACTTTATAGGAAAGCATGTAGGAATAAATGAATGCCCTCTTTCAATTTCGGCCGGAATTTCTAAATCGAATAACAACTTTGCTATCAAGAACCAATCAGAGGTAAAGTCCCAAGAAATGACCTCCAAGAGATTTGTTCGTTGAAGGTGAGAAATAGCTCATTGGAAAAGACACGGTCCATCGGTAAAGACAGTGGCAGTGGAGTCTTCACTGCCACTGCTCAAGCCTGATTGAGATGCCCTCCTTCTTTGCTGTCCCTTAATTATAGTAGAGCAAAGACCACCCATTTATACAGACGGTCAGTACAATTCGAAAGTGGCGCGATGCTCGTGGCAGTGAAAGTGTATGAAAATGAGGTTTGTTGGCAAGTATGGATTAAGTAATCATCCGTACATAACGGGAGCAACTGAGAGGTGCAAAATTTGATCGAGTGCCTAAAATGAGTCATTTCAGATCGTTCATGAAGAATTTTATCTTAAACATTTTTAGGTTGGGTGACCTTGTTGGATAAGAGCAACTATTTATTTAAAGAGTGGCAAATAAGATTCACAATAAATATTTCTCCTTGGTTTGATTCCGAAAGCGAGCTCTTCAAACAAGATCTCCAACGAAAGTAAAAGATTGTAGGAAGTAAGAAATATAGATATAAAGTATTATATCATTGCAATTTAGTCAATAAACTTTGGAAAAATAACTATATTTTTAATAAAATGTGAGTTTTTATTTGCAGTAAAAAATAATATATGTGAACGAAAAGATGAAACATAGATGTTCCGGGCGTCCTTAAAAAAATCCAATTATTTCTTCTTTCTACCCCTCGCAATCAGCCTAAAAAGTTGAAGTAAAATTTTATTGGTTTGAGCTGCACCAATCAGAAAAATTCAACGTGCTTGAGTACAATTGCAAGGTCTAAATATGACATACCCAGTGCGATCTCTCATGAGATTCTGGAGGGGAACCATCAGTGCTACCCTTCGAAAGATTTTTCTCGCTCTCTGAGAAGTGAATCGAGGTTGGAGAGCTGTCAACAATTGCAAGGTTTATGCGGTTTTAGGACGCGACGACATTGGTGTATTGCAGTAAAATGCATTGGAAGCGAGTACAGAAAAAAGCTTTTGCCTCGTTTAATCAGCTATTATTTATTCAGCACAATTAATTGACTTTAATGTTTTCCCCCTCTGTAAGCGGGTATAAGAAAATATGTTTGCTAGTAAAGGTGGTTTTGATACCACTTACTCTTTTTGGAGATGTTCGTGAATACTTGGTGATTGGTGGACACCCCTCCGTAGGGTGACGCGATGTCCTCGCTGTCCTTCTCGTCCTCCACGGGATTCCGATCCTCCTGGAGTTCTTGCGCAGTATCCATCAGAAGTTGAAGGAAATCATTCCTCGTCTATGCAAAGGAGAAATATCAAAATAACATCTTTTGAAACAAAAATAAAGCAAAGCAGAAACGTTATCAATTGACTGCTTGCAAAGAAAATTCGACGCTAAAGAAAGAATGCCATAAAATTTTCATTACCACAAATGAAATAGTTTACAATCGACAGCAATAAATATTTTCTTTCTTTTTTTTTATCTCGAATGCACAGAGAAAAGTCATTTTCAACTCGACCAGATCGATTCATAGTACACAAGAACTTGACGGTGCCACATTTACACATAAGTAAAATCTAACGGTATAGCCCAGATTATTCTCAATACGATCCGCGCTTGCTTCTAGCTTTTAGGGGGACAATCTGCACCTTTCATACGTTATGTGAGACAAATATGCATTTATGATCTTCCCGTCGATCTAGAAGAAGGTATATATAAGGTAAGGTAAAGGCAAAGACACAAAACGCGTCTTTTCCAATGAACATGAGGATCGTCTTTTTTTTTTTTTTTTTTTGTCTCTGTTCCCAATGGGTCGCAAATTCGATACCCAATTTCACACACACACAAAAAAAATGTAACGACTGTCAGTATGGTGCATATTACAGTTGTCAAGGTATAAAACTTTTCCCGTTGTTTGATGCAGAAGTTTTTATCGGTTCAGAGGGCATCTTCTCATCTGAACACGCTTTAGAATAATGAAATCTCCTTTGAAATAGTTCTCATTTACTTCCGAACGAGTTGCTAATAACTGAATCATTTTAATCTAACTCATTACCTCTGAATACCAATGCATAAAAAACACCCTGATTATTACAAAATATCATACAATGAAACATCATACAAATCACCACTCACCTGGCCAGTTCTTTTCCTCTCTTCTATAATCTGGAGAGTCACGTCGCTAAAGAATTGGCAAACATCAGGTGGGAAGAAAGAGATTCTCAACCATTTTTGAAGTTTGGGAAATATAACTACAAGGGAATAGAAGAATCCTTCTCAATACTGAACAGTAGCTTGTTCGCCGAAATCATTGATTTTTTTAAAGTTATTAAGTGATTCTTGCAGAATGTTTCATTAAAAAAAAATTCTCCTTGTTATTTGATACCACTAAAAATATGAACTCAAAAGAATCGTTTTATTACAAATCAAAGAAATGTATATATTACGAAATAAAGGTGGAAGATGAAATCCTATTGCGAAATGAATGAATATGGCGAAAGCATGCAATTATTAGTTTTGAAGGATGCATTTGAATTATATTATTTTAAATCAGTAAATATTGTACCACTTTGGAATAATATTTTATATCAATAAATATTGTACAAATGCAATATTTTATATCAGTAAATATTGTACCACTTTGGAAAAAATGAACAACCATCTTCCTAGTTCAGTCATCCATCTGGCTACGGTTAAACCTATTTTTGTGCTCGATGAAGCTTTCTGTTTAAAGCTTCTTTCTTGATTTATTTTATATCTTCTTTCCTCTGACTGAAAATGGACATTTTGATGACATGGCAAACACTCTCGAGAATATTTCTAACAACATTTTTAAACTCCATTAATCACCTAAGCGAAAGGTTGATTTCAATTCAGCAATGAAGAAATCTGAAATTCGATATTTTGTTTACATTGCCATTCGACAATAAGTTATAAGAACGATTTCTGTGCCACGTGCATTAACATTATACAGGTGGAAACAGATATGATCAAAAGTGATATTCTTGAATGCGCTTCATAAGCATTAAAATATAATAATAGCCACCAGTTCTTTTTATAAACAGCAATATATATATTCTGGTAAATGGAAGAGAGTAAGATGGTCTGACGAATCGTGTTTCACATTTTTCCTTGCAACAGGACGGGTGCATGTTTGGAGGACACCTGCACAAGCGTATGATCGTGATTGTCTCCCTCCAACTGTCAAGCATGGAGGTGGCAGCAGCCATGTCGTGGTTTTCTGCTGGACCAAGGAAGGATCACTGGGGTGGAAATTTTATAGACATTTTAGCTGACCAGGTCTATCCTATGATATAAACTTTGTTTCCCTCAAGAGATGGAATTTGCCAGGGTGATAATGCATCTATCCATGCAACAAGACTTGTCCAATCATGGTTTGATGAACACGAGGGTGAAGTTAAACATCTGCCTGACCCCACAGTTGCCCGATCTCAATATAATAGAACCGTTATGGTCTATTTTAGAGCGTTCAATACGGAATCGATATCCTCCACCGACATCTCTCCCAGAACTTTCACAATATCTCCAAAATGAATGGCACAATATTCCTCTAAACTCTATTCAACACTTGTATGAATCTATTCCTAGGCAAGTCCAAGCTGTATTACATGTCAAAGGCGCTTATACACCATACTAATAAAGCATTCTTTATAAATCTAAGGTGCTTCCATTATTTTGATAACTACCTGTATGTAGGGAGAAACTTACGAAGAGCTATAAATCTCCAATTAATGTTGCTGGAGAAAACCTTCCTCGCCATCTTCACGAATTCATTGTCCGGGTCATTGTGGGAGTCGATTTTGGTGGAAAATGCGGAGCTGGCAATCACATCCATAGTGAAGGCGCCATACACTCTAAAAGGAAGGAATGAAAGTTGATTTCCTATCTACTTTATTTGTTGGAAGAATGAATATAAACAATAATTTCTGACACTGTGAGCTCCAGAGAATGTAGCAAACTGTGATATTGAAGAAATAGATTGGTTTAATGAGGAAATTTTATAGAGTGATAAGGAAAAAAATTAATTAAAAACAACAAAAATAAGAGAAATTTCAATTAAAAGTTTTGTATGAATCAGGTCCATAAGAATATACTGGTTACAAGAAAAACATTTATACAAGATGCTTCAATAGAGTTTTATTCGAAAGTCAAGCATGCAGAAAGCACTTGTTAAATAGAACTTGGAATCGTAACTACAATGAGATATTCAGGACGCTCTTTGCCAGTTATTTGAGTAAAAGTAACAGACGCACCATATAATATAGGCTTAGTGGAATACATATTTTAGATAGAATAACAGCAAAAATACAATATTTGAATAACATTAATGACAAAATATGAAGCTTGTATCCCTGTAGTTCGAACAGCAAGTCCTTTGAATCCTTCATTTAACTATTCCACAAGTTTGTTGCGCCCTCGCCTTTTTATCCATCATGCTGCATCCATCTTGCAATGTTGTTTTTCTCGGAAATGTACTGCTCTACTGTTGCGAATTTGTTTTTCATCGAATCTGTGTTTTATGTTTTATCTAGTGTATATCCTTCTCATATTTAATTCATGAACAAAGAGAACCAAGCGTATTCCTTTCTTATATTTAATTCATGAACAAAGAGAACCTAGAGTATTGATTTCTTATATTTAATTCATTAACTTATTAAGAGAACCTATAGCGGCCACCCTTTGTATCTTCGATCTCATATTCAGTTGCAAAAATGACTTGTTTCTGTATGCCTGATAAATCCTTGAAGCTTGTTTAAATATTTTTCAACCATCCCGCATGTGATTGTCATGTAACTGTGAACCGAGGCATACAAATGCTCTTTATCTGATAACAATAGCGAACGGAAAAGATCGACGTTCTGACGAATTTCAAGTTATAGTACATCGGACTTCATTTGTTAGATTCAACAAAAATTCGGAGGTTTGGGAAGACTGATAGTACTATCAATAATGTCGGTCAGTGACAGCCCTCAAAAAATTAAAATAAAGATACCCATGTTTTTAAAGAGACGCTTTTGAATGTTAACTCATTTTGAGTTTGGGAAATTATTGGTCAGAACTGTGATTATAAGAAATCAGTCTCGATGTTTGCAAAACCTCCATTGAACTAGTTGTTTTGTGCAATATCATATTATGTTCATGCAGTTTGATTAAGAATGACCACGCGATGCTTAAAAAGATAGTATTCATGAAATCACACATTATTCTTCGTAATGCTCTGAAGTGAAACTTTAATGCATCCATTCCGTGTGAAAAATATGCAGTGAAAACCGTGCTGCCAAATTTAAAAAAAAAATGATTTAAAAATAATAAAAGCTATTGCTCAAAAGAAAGCTAGTTAGCTGGAAGGCAACGAAGAGAATTGGGATCTTATGAAAAAATAGAAATACAAAACTACAGACGAACTTTCTTCTGCTGATGAAATTTAAATAATTGATGTCATTTCCCTTTAACTGCAAAATAAAAATACGTCTGTCAGTCACCTTATGATCCTTAATTTCTCGTCGTTTCATTCGTGATCCAGCAAATTATGATAAAAAATTATTCTTATTGAGCGTACACCAACTTTTGAAGTTTGTTCTAGCTTTTTTTTAAACAATTCGCGTGCATCATCTCTCAGTTATTCGGAGCCGGAGGATTTCAGGTTCGAGACCCGATTCTACCAAAGAACCGTCATGTAAGCGGGTGTGGTACACGCTATATCCGTCGGGGTCAAACGTCCTGCCACTGGTGTGGAGTGAAAGTTTGGAGAGGGAGTGTCAGCTCAGGCGTCGTTCTCGTCATCAGCCTTCGGTCCTGGTGTTGGTTTAAAACAGGGTGTTCATATAACTAAACTGAACTATCACTCTCGATTAAAAATAGATATGATGAATCAAATTTCTTCAACAGAATGCGTTTGCTTCGACTTTGCATCTCAAATTAACAATTAATCTGAAGAGAAAAATGAGTTCCTTCATCTGTAAATTGTGTTAGAATGTTTTAAATAAAGCAATTTAAGTAAAATTCTTAAGAAACTTCTAATATGATGATACTCTGTTTTAAACATTATAATATAAATAGGAACCTTAAGGGCAGACGAGCTACTGAAGATTATCCAAGTGATTTGATTAATAGTTTTAATTTAATTAATAGTTTAACTTAATTGCAGAATGAAAATATATAATTCAGTGCACGATACCAGACGCCTCGCCCTATGTGTGGGACAAAATGCCTGAACATTAAATGTTTTTTAATGAAGAATGATACACGTTTATAGTACTTCATGCAAGTTCAAAAGTGTTCAAGCAATAGTTTGACTCTTAAAAAATTCCTGACCTCTTAGAGTGTATAGGCTCTCTCTTTCTAATCAAGGCTTTGATGTTCTGAACACACGTTTCAGAAGACTCTTTCATTATACTCATCATCTGGAAAAAACAATAAAGAGTTGTGAAGAAAAAGATGAGATACCACTACATTTTCCCATTTTTCCATATTCATAAGAGTAAAAATTTTGTAAAGAGAACAAACCTTATAATTGCTGATTCCGAAATCTATTGCAATACTCACTCTTTTGATTTTCCCTGTGGAAAAGGTGGGGGAAATAATGCTTCGAATTCTCTTCCAGTCCTCCCCTTGTAGGTTCGACAAGACATAGCTCATAATCTTATCACTTGAAGAAAATACCTGCAATCAGAAGCAGACAATTAGAAACAGGCATTAAGAAGACAATTAACATTCTGTTCATTCCTCAATTCTCTTGCAAACAGTCATCCATCTTAACTTGCAATGACACTACGAACAGTCACTGTCTGCAATGCGATGTCACATGACCTCATCAAGATCACATGAGCCGTTGAGATTCGAATTTCGGAGAATATACATGCGCAGAAAGGTCCCAGAAATTTTCTCGCATACTCTTCAATAAAGGTCTCTTCCACCTCATAAAAATCATGGTCCTCGGGCAAATGCCATTGGTGGCTGATAGTTAAGAAATGGTGAAGATTCGATCTCCAGCGTGAATCTGCCGAGGGAATATACATTTTGGATGGTGTTTCACCAATCCATTGACACGAAATGACGGTTGCAGACACAAAATCATTGCATTTAGGAGTCATTTCGTTTGTGTACATGCGACCGACAAACGGTCAATCATTTGACAGTTTTTTTTGTTTAAACCTGGATGAGTATTTTAGATGCTAAATCTGTGCCCAGCATTTTGTAATGATCGAATTCACTTGTATTTAAAATACTTCGTATGAATGGACTTCGTTCAAGATGTGATAAGAATCTACAGACTGAATCCTCATGTCGCATACAAACCTTCAGCCGTCTGGTGAAAAGTAGTGAAGCATTTTGTAATGATCGAATTCACTTGTATTTAAAATACTTCGTATGAATGGACTTCGTTCAAGATGTGATAAGAATCTACAGACTGAATCCTCATTTCGCATACAAACCTTCAGCCGTCTGGTGAAAAGTAGTGAAGCATTTTGTAATGATCGAATTCACAAACAGTCATGATGCACGGATTCGTGGAGTTTCTTCAAAATCTCGACTTTGAATTTTTCGACGATTACTATATTTCTTCTTTCTTTGTTTCTGCGCTTTTTATACGAGAAAATAAGAAAGGAAAAACAGTCAGTTATTCCCGCATTCACTTTTCCATTTTTCTATTGTTGAAAAGATCACATGACTTGGTTCGGCTTTTTACTACAAACAGTGACTGTTCCAGTGTAAACTCGATTTCACTCACCCTTCCTCTTGGAAAGATGTGGAAATCTTTCACCAGAATATTCCTCAGAAGCGTTGGTTCTCCCACTGACAAAAGCTGACGACTACCCTCGAAGTGTCTGGAAATAAAACAAATAATGAGCACGAAAGCAAATGACGCAACCTTTAAATAAATTCTGTAATCTGAAAATTATCTCTGGTAATCCAAAAAATGACCTTTTAAAAGATATATTCTTAAAGCTCTTACTACAGTAAATTAAATTCATTAGACGCAAAACTATGTTACAGTTCCAAAAAAGAAAGTCACATTATTTCCCGTTTTTCTCTCTAGACTTGTGCTTTATTTCTTCTTGTGAATTCTTGAAATAAAAAAAAAATCCTGAATATATTCAGTTCTCTCTACAAACAATAAACCCTCTGAGGCAACTACTTAAGAACAAGGACGAGAAATTAGAAGACAAATGATAATTGATTAAATATGATTGTAAAGAAAGGGCACGCTAAATTTTTAGCTGACTAATCATTCTTTCTAGAGGAATCAATTTCAGTATGAGTAATCAATTTCATCATGACATCTCTATTGCAAAGTTAAAGATGCTTTTTTATCTACGTCGAATGGCCATTCAGAAATGTTTGTGTAGCTTGTATACAAATAATCATACTGCCATGTTGTACAATATCCGCTCTAAATTATTTGGATATGAGGTTTGAAGTCACTAATCCTGGCCCTTCATTGGGCACACTAGCTTTGTGGTTAGCGCTTCGCATACAAAGACGAGTCTGACTTGCACATCATATTACTGAATTTTTAACATTTAAATCTGAAAAGGAAGTGAAAATATTGAGCAGTTTAAATGCAAAAATGTCTCAAAAAGGACGTGTCATCTCATTAGAAAGTAAGTAAATTCGTATGTTAATTCTGTTTGCCGTCATGGATGAGGAGAGGAATGATAGCAAACAGAATTCCCGAATCAAACACGATCCTCATCGCCCAACAATTGTTTTTCAAAATTGGGACGTCATTCTAAAACAGTCCATGTGTTGTTTCAAAACAAGATTTTCACTTTACAAAATAATTACAATCGCTGTTTCTCTGTAAAATATTTTTTATATAATGTGAATTTTCTGACAATAATTGGCGATATTTTAACTACATTTGCTCAAAATGTTAATGACAATTGATAAACTACCCTTCTTATAATTAGTTTATGAGATTAATGACAACCGCAGATTTCGACAGGGTCAAGAAATCTTTTTCTTAGGTCCGCGAGTCTGATTACTGTTTCCTACAGACTCAAGACAAGGCCCATTGTGACGTTGGACTAAAGAAGTGCAGATCCGACAGGACACAATTTCGTGAAATCAAAATGAATGACATCACAGACTTGATAAGAGACGAAACAATTCAAGGCTGGTCGATGGTCTGGTTGAAGAGGCGTGCCAGCAGAAGAATAAATAACTCACTCTCTAAATCAGCGT
This sequence comes from Argiope bruennichi, assembly GCF_947563725.1. Classification (NCBI taxonomy): domain Eukaryota; kingdom Metazoa; phylum Arthropoda; class Arachnida; order Araneae; family Araneidae; genus Argiope; species Argiope bruennichi. Next base: position 142,725,879 of record NC_079154.1, read on the forward strand.
TTCCAAAATCTACATAGAAAACTCACCGGGGTCGCAAAAATAAATTCTGGAGCTGCTGTTCTGCTTCTTTGATTCTTCCGTAAACAAATAAAATGAAGTGAAAATGCGAAAATACAATCTTAAGGCAATAAGAACTGCGCACGTTATACAATATCTAACTTAACGATATCCTACCCTATGGCATCTTCTTTCCAGTTAGCCGCCTTTGGCGACCAGTTTGTTCGCCCGAATTATTGTCTTTTCAGTGTCTTAACTGATTAATATGTAGTGATTACAAAAAACTAAGCTTGTAATTTAATTCGATTAAAATATGAATTCAATTAAATTTGTTTACTGCAATTTAAAAAAAATGCGTATATTAGGAAATAAAAGCAGAAGTGGAAATCTTACAATGGAATTAATGATTGGCAAAAGCACGCAATTGGATATCTTGATTGAATCCATTTGAATTTCCTTTTAACATTTAAAGATATTGTGTATCAAATTGAATTGAAATATTATTAAAACTAAGGGGAAAATTATAGGAAATGGAATTGGCATAGTTAGAAAGATAATTAGATTTGAGTCTTAAGACAGCAAAAGAACAACTCATTTTTGTAAGATAACTGTGTTGCAAGATATGAATATCTATTTCCGTTTGCAAGTCAGATTGATTATCCATCTGGCTCTTTTTACCTCAGTTTGATGGTTTACTTAATGGACCACCTTTTAATGCTTTATGTCTAGTGAGCCTTTAGTATGATGGCTCAAGATGTGATATTATTGATAAACATGAATCAGAAAAGAAAATAGTGAGTTCTGTTCTCTGGCTGTGTTTTTAACTAGCATTATTCAAAATCCGGTAGAACGACGTGAGCTTTAGCAATGTAGTACGGTTACCTGCTGCAAGTTTTTCTGAGTTTTTTTTTTTCAAAATGAAACATAAGCATTGCCCAGTTGATCGATTATTGGAGTCCTCTGCATACCACTTTCAAAGGTCAGCGTAAAACACCAGAACACTTCTTTATCAAAAGCTATTGGCTCCTCAACTTGGCTAGATATACTATCCATTTGAATATTTATTTGAAATTCTGTTGTTGTTGTTTCTTATGGCACTTGCCATGGACAAGCCCACTGTTACGAAGACAGCGATTTTTGAAATTCTTGTGAATCTTGATCCGATTTTCCACCTGTTACAATCAAACCTCGTTTAAGAGCATTTCGCATGACAAACAAAACAGATTTAAAAAAGTGATTCGCTAAACCAGCGAGGTTTCGCAGAGAAAGCGACACCTGACGTCACATGCTGGATTGGCCTGCATCAGTCTGTGTTCAGTATTTATTTGAAAAGAGTTCTTAAAGACTACATGGACATTTCGATCGGTTAATATTATCGAACGTGATTCCTAGGAGTTTGATCAAACGCCTGTAAAGCCTTAATCGGCGAAATTTTGTTTCTGGCCTAAACTATGGAGTTAGAGATGGATAGCAACGACATCAATGAGCTGGTGGAAGAACATAGCCAGAATTACTCAAATGAATACGCATTATAAGAACGCGCATTTCTGGTGAAACTGTATTACCTTATTGTGAAATTCAAGCTTAACATTTCACCGTAATTTGTATGTGCTATTATTATTATTTATATTTTTGTAGCACTGAACAGAGTCATAAATGCCTCTATTGACGATTGCAGGAAAAAAAATTTTTCCGGATTCCTTATCGAGTTTGCTGCAATTTTGGTTGTTCGATAAAGTTACAGGCGGATCTGGATAGTATCATTTTAAGAATATATTATCTATATACTCTATTTAAAGTAAAATATTATATTTAATCAGAATAAAAGACTATTTTTACTTTTCTGAAGCATTAAACAAACGTTGGCTTAAAGCGTTGAGGAAGTTGGCTGTTACATCTCTCTCATTTTCCACAAGAAAAGATTATATTAGTTCGCGAAATAATTAAATACTCAACTGCTCTTGAATTCAAATTCATTAAATGAAAATAATCTCATAGAATTACCTACCCATATATGCGTCCTAGTTCTTTATACCTTCTTAACTCGACTTCATGCATGGGCTGAAATTGAAAGAAATAATACATGTGATCAAACCTGTTGAAAATTTATTTTATAAAATACACTCAAATAATTTATAATCATTTGTCTTTTGCAGCTATAAAGATATGATATCCAATATTTTCGAATCTCTTGAGAGACAGTTGCTGTCCAAGACGATCGGGCGTGTTTTGTCTCGATCGATCGAACTACTAGGAAGCGGCAGATGCAACTTACCGGCATGATCAGTCTTCTATCTATATTCACTGTAATATTTCTTACGTGCACTTATTCTTTCTTAATTATATGATAACTCTTTTTAAACTTTGGATTAAATTTATGAAAGAACAATATTGTAAACCGATGAAATCATTCTATGGGACCCGCAGGTAAAAATCTATATTTGATGAAAAACAAATAATTTTTTCGCATATAATCATAGAAAGCCAACATTTTTAAACATCCCTGACAGTTTCAAACAATGATAATAAGGATTTCACCTTTTCAGTTTTATTAATCTTTATATATAATAAAAATGAATATATATGTGTCTGCTTTTGCGCTTTACAGACTTCATTGTTTGACCTACAAATAGCAAACTTGGCTCATATATGCTTTAAAGACTGGGTCTGTGCAACTCAGAGCAATATTTGAAAATTTTATTAGAAAAGTGAAGGAAATTTTCAAATAAACATTTTGAAAATTTAATTTAATTTTTAATTAAGTAAAAATTAAATGAAATTTTGCCATATTTCAGCGATTACGTCCGAAATTATTGCAGTACAAAAATAATTTTTACATCATTTTAAAAATGAAAGAATTATTTTTTAATGATATTAATTTTTAACATTTGAATTAAGGATGCAATTTTAATGAATTTAAAGTACTATTTTAAGCATATTTTGTAAACAATTTATTTCCCACAAAATAAAATTACAAATAAACTTACACGAGCATGTTACACGTCTATGAGAAAAATTAGCTTTTATCAACGCGTTGCCATCAGGTTCACAAAAGCATAAACAAGATTGTTAACTCTTATTGGAAACTAAATTTTTAAAAGTGCCATTTTCAGCATATTTCTATCAGAAAAGAAGTAAACATGAAACATGATATTTTTTAGAAATATAAGAAAAAGAAAAAGGATTTTGCAAATTTTTAAAATATCTGTATTATTAATTCAATAATTCTATAGGCAAATATGGTTTATATACAGGTGGTTATCAAAATAATGGAAACACCTTAGATTTATAAAGAACCCTTTATTAATATGGGGTAGAACCACCTATGGCATGTAATAAACTTGGATTGGCCTAGGAATCGATTCATATGAGTGTTGAATAGAGATTAGAGGAATATTGTGCCATTCTTTTTGGAGATATTGTGAAAGTTCTGGGAAAGATGCTGGTGGAGGATATCGATTTCGTATTGAATGCTCTAAAATAGACCATAACGGTTCAATTACATTGAGATCGGGTGACTATGTTGGCAACGCAGAAGTTTAACTTTATCCTCGTGTTCATCAAACCATGAGTGAACAAATCTCGCTGTATGGATAGGTGCATTATCATCCTGGGAAATTCCATCTCTTGCAGGAAACAAAGTTTCCATCATAGGATTGACCTGGTCAGCTAAAAATTCTCTATACTTCTCCCCAGTGATCCTTCCTTTCAAGAGAGCCCCACCAGAAAACCACGACATGGCTGCCCATATCATGATAGATGCGCCTCCGTGCTTGACGGCTGAAAGGAGACAATCACGAACATATGCTTGTGCAGGTGTTCTACAAACGTGCTACCGTCCTGTTGTAGGAAAAAGTGTGAAACACGATTCGTCAGGCTATATTACTTTCTTCCATTTATCAATCGATCGACCAGGTTTTGTGAGTGTGACATCACTGTAGACGACGTTTACCATTAACACCTGTGACAAGTGGCTTGGGAATTGCTGCTCTACCATAAATGTTCAATTTATGAAGATGCCTTCTAACTGAAATCACTGACACTGGAGAATCCAGATGGGGATTGAGTCCTGTGGTCACTTTTGCTGCAATTGTTCGCTTTTTAGACATTACAATCCGCTTCAATATTCGTCGGTCTCTTCCACTGAGCTTCTCTTTCCACCCACTATTTTGCTTTGCCAAGCTTGTCTTGCCGCGCTGTGCGTATGCTGTCATGACTTTAGACACCCGTACCTCTAGAAACGCCTAAAAGTTGGAATGTTTCGGTTACACTTGCTCCAGCCAGACGGGCTCCTACAATTTGGTCACTTTTAAAATCTGATAGGTCCGACATTTTACGCTTTTCAAAAAAATTCACGAATTACAGAACATAAATAAAGTTAAAACATATATATATATATATATATATATATATATATATATATATATATATATATATATATATATATATATATATATATATATATATATATATATATATTGTTATTAATAAAAAAATGGGGACTATTATTATATTTCAATGCTTACGAAGCGCATTCAAAAATGTCACTTTCATTCACAGGCGTTTCCATTATTTTAAAAACTACCTGTATATGCAAGATGTCCACTCCAATAGGATCTCAATACCTAATTTCTAAACAGTTAGTTATATGTATATATATAATTAATAGGAAAAATGACGCAAATGAAGTAATGCTATTTTATGCAATTTGAGTCAATAAATGTTCTAATGAATTAAGAATTTTATGCTGTTATACAGACCCTTGGCTTTATGAGTCATGTTTAATAAAATATTCTTGAAGCACTAACATTTTAAATAACAAAGATGTCCCTTTTTGCGACTAAAACTGAGGTGATAAGGTGCTAAAGTGCACCAATGAGAATTCAAAGAAGATAAGCCAATCAGCTTCCAGAGTTTCCACAAGGCTGATTAGCCAAAAATTTAAAAAATGTTGATTGTCCTAAAAAATTGATATTCATAATTCGACGAGAACTGTCAAAGAATACAGAAAAGCATTTTTTTTTTTATTCAAAAGTTTGAGGGGCAAGAATATTTTGCTGAGTACGAATATTTAGAACCAAGACCTGTATACAATTTAGATTTCATAATTTCTTGAAATACCTTTATTGAATAAAACAAATTAAAATATGATTTTTTTACGTCCTTTAAATCCTTTTGCAAATAAAATTGGAAACTTAATCTTATGATAAATTAGATAAATTGTATTATATAAATTATTGTATTATTAAATTATTAAATATTATATAAATTACAATATATATATATATATATATATATATATATATATATATATATATATATATATATATATATATATATATATATATATATATATATATATATATATATATATATATATATATATATATATATATATATATATATTCTGTAGCGTATTGTAACGTTCCACGTTTTCCACACTTGATAACTGGCATTCCGACCTGATGTAACGTCACCTGTTTACCCCACACATTGTTAAACGCCTCCAGACTACCAGATGGGGGATCCTTTTCGCCAGTAGAACTATTGTGTCGGGCCATTAGTTGTGTCCAGGTAAAGAACCACATGTGCGTGTTTCGTCGTTTGAGGGAGATCTTATCGTATCTTTAAAGAAGAACGTCAAATCATCCCGATGTTAAACATTTATTTCCATTACGAAGGGACTATAATTAACATATGTTCGGTAAGGGCCAGCTACAAGACTGAATCATTAATAGACATTCCTACAATTGACTAGAGACCATTGGAAAAGCATTGCTGAACGGCTATTGGGTGATAAGGTGATAAATTGCACCAATGAGAAAATGAGAGACGGAGATTTGACGGAAATAAAAATGTGGTATTTTTTGAAGAGGAAGAGAAGAGCAGTGAGAGACGTGGAAGGAGAAATCGGAGAGACGTGAGTGTTCGAGGACGTTCCTGATTTTGTAAGAAGCTGCATGTGATTCGGATTTCTGTGTTAAGACCCACCCGATAAAGATCGATGGATTTCTGGAGCCACTCCTGGAGTAGCTGTTTGAGCTAACAGCCTGTTAGCGGTTTTTTTTATATCCCGAATTGATCGAGGAATTATTTCATGATTAACTTTCAACTGTTGTGTGAATAATATTAACCTAGATGAGAACAAGTTGTTTTTGTGTACATATATAAAGCTGTAAATTAGGGAGTTGTTTGTTACGCTACTCTCTTATTTGATCGGTCAGGACCAAGACATTACAGCATATAAGACTTCAATGGTGAACGATTCAGTTTCCTGCACTCATATTTTTAAAAAACGCATTTGATTCCAACAAAAATGTTTTTGCATTTATTGAAATTTAATCACTTCCAATTTAATTTAAAGTTCAAATTTTACAGAAGGTGACAGAAAATTAGGGATATGCATAATACAATGAACAGAATAGCTTAATGCTTCTATAATAATATGAGTCATATGAAATTTAAAAATATTTTGCTGAAGAAGCTATTAAGAGCCCGAGGCACAGAAAAATGTCATTGCAAATTTTAGGGAGCATTCCTTTTGGCGAACTAGCTGATCCTTAAAGACGGCTTGTTTTGTCATAGACATTGTGTCACGGTGTATGCATTTTACAAGCAACATCAAAATTCTGATACGTTTGTAAAAGCATTGAAAATTTCCATCTAAGTAAAATATGCATTGGGCTGTCGAATAGAAAGTGGTTGCCATCCCTTCGTGTCATCTCTCGATGGCTTTCGAAAAACAGAAAGACGGTGAATGGAAGGGAGAGGATGAATGATGTGTAGACTCAAAAAACAGAATAAAACATACTTTCATAAAACGTGTTGTACTGTATTCATCCATATCAACACATGAAAAAAATGTCATTGTTAATTTTTTAAAATTCCGTTGACAATCTCGTAAGAAGAAACATCGTAATCAAAAACATTTAGTGTTTATTTGACAATATATGTTTTAATTTCAACATGTCATCTAATTTTGTTTGTTTGAGATATAAATTTCATGTGAGTTTCAATAGTCTTTACGGTTTTCGATATTATTGATTGAAACGTGGTCTACAGAGTGAGAAACATAACTAACGAACTTCGGATGCAGCAATTTGGATCCATAAAAGAACAAATAAGATCTAAGAACATAGATTAAATTATCAAAAAAAAATATCCTTTTTTTCTATTTGCTGTCGATTATATATATAAGAAAAAGGCTACTACATTTATAAACGAATTTATTGAACGAGCATTTCAGAGGATTTAGGTATACATTCCGCCTTCTTTAAACTGACTCATTTCTTTAAACGAATTAATTTAGAGAAGGTGAAATAACGCAGTATACAAAATCCATCCCTTTTTTAAATGACCGATTTAAGGAGAAGCCGCTTTTTACAACTCCGTTTTGTCTATTTGTTCAGAATATTCGTGACATCGGGACAAAGATAATAGATTCGTCTTGAATCTTGGGAAGAACAAACGCACAAATATCTTGATGGGATGAAGATGAGTGGATCGCGCATCTTTTTTTACCACTGCAATAAACAAAACTATGGACTATGTTTTAAAGCTGAAAAGATAGAAATAAAATAAATGAAATTTAGAATTTTGTCTCCCCTTTACTCTCTTTGTCTAAAAGCTATTATGTAATTAATATATATAGACATTTGAAAATGACAGAAAATAAGAAACTTTCTTGCTTTTTTAAAAAAATAATTCAGTAATAGGACATTGATTGTGTGTTTCGCCTAAAAACTTGTCAATCAGACGGTTATATCAATTTATGTATTTAGTTTTAAACCGATGGATGATTCATGGATGGATGAATCTTATTTTTATATTAATTAAATCTGTCTTTATGTGGAAAAAAATACTAAAAATGAAAGAAAACAGGCGAATTCACTTACTCTCCGGATGCTTTCCACGATGGAGCCCACCAGAGGAAAAGGCTTTGCGAATGGAACATTTTTTTTCTTCCAAAAATCGAAATTTCTCGTGGAGAGCCTGTTAGGAAAAGGTATGAAAATTGTATTTTCATTTTCAACATTTCTACACCTATGCACTGACGCAGCTATTTCGGACGGCCGTCTTGCTCACTCGCGACAGTGGACGAACTGCACTTCGTTCAAGTTATATCCAGAAGTGATCAAGCCACTGTTCATGGTTTGTTTAATTTCAACTCTTTCTTCGTATCAGCATTTCGAAGAACGAAAACACTTCATCACAAGTGCTTGGATGCCCATTCCATTTTTAATATTAATCTGATCTAAGAAAATGTTGATAAAAGCGCAAATACAAATGCAATTATAATTTTCGGATTGCACAGGAGAACATTTGAAAACTGCTTCTTTATGAAGTTTTCTAATTAATCTCGAAAGCAGATTCGCACATTTTTAAAATGAAATATCAGATCGGCCCCTAAAATATTTAAAAATGCGTTTTTATATTAATTTATATAAGAAAATGTAAAGTAATATATTAACAATATAATTATCCTTCTTTGGATTTTCGTAGACTAAACAATGATAATCCTTAAAATATAAATATAATTATGGTTTAAAATTCAAGACAATTATTAAAATGGAATAGTTGAGGTAATCGAAAAATAATTTTCGTACGTAAAACTACTTTCGAGAAATAGTGAAATAGATAATAAATAAAAGTGCTATCATCTAAGCTGTTAATAACAATGAAATCAAAAAATATCAAATGGAAGAGCTTAATTTTTTTTTTTTGTCTAAAATGATGGTTTTTTTACAATTACCCGAATTAATAAGACTAATCTTCGATTTAAGAAATCATTAAATCTGTTTTGTTACTGTCCAGAGCACCAAGTTCTCAAATTAGTGATCTATCTTAAGCAAACGCACCCCAACTTTCTCAATTGTTTTTTATTGCCAATTATTATTATTTTTTGAATATTTCCTTTCGCGATTTATTTACAAAAGTACATCTATTTGAAATCATAATCGAAAAAAAAATTATCATAAAATCTCATCGCCCGACAAAAGCTGTAACAAAACAATTACTGAATGCATTCATTGAAATGATGCCTATTTGAATATTATATTTAAAAATATAGAATTAAAACAATCATTATAAAAAGTTTTTTTAAGCATTTTCAAACCAGAACAAGTGATAAGACATCAAATGCTCATTTATGTTTTGAAAGTAAAAATTATTAGATGGGAACTGATAAAGCCGGAAATTGAATGGCAAAGCCGAAATATAAGATGCCAAAAAGAAACAAAAGAAGAAGAAAAGAGTGGATAATAAGATATTTATAAAGTTTATCTGAAACGAAACGAAAATAAATAACCACATTTTGCTTAATTTTAAATGCGTGTTCAGAATATGGCACGTTTTAACTTCGAAACGAATCAAGTATCTTTCATCTTTTTGATTAAACAGATTTGGAAGTCAGGGGTAGAAACTGTATATTAAATTTTACACACGTTTGTAGCTTTTTAAGTTATCCATATTCAAGGACTGACAGCTAAAAAGGAATTTTTGACAGATTTGGTACATAACCACAGCTTTGAGCCAAAAATTATATGCATCGTTCTATCCGTTTTATCACTTTTTTTTTTTTAGTTCTCACATTCAGAATGTTTTTCGAATTTAAGAAAATTACGACGAGAAGATTTATCCAAATATTGAAGTCTAATTTTAGACAACTTCGATATAGCCTTCCTTATAGACTTTTTTTGCACGGGGAGCAAATAAAAGTGGATTCTATATATTTCTATATCTAAGATACTGATTTTAGACAAATCTTAAAATTAGTGAACATTTGGTAAAAAAATGCTCGTTTAAAAATAATTGCTAAATAGATTTGCAATCGGTAATTCCATTTATTCATTTGGTTATTATCGATTCGATTTAGCTTGTGCTTTAAGTTTTAGACAGTTGTGCGTTAGGTATCGAACGTTGTGTCGACATGATTCAATGGTGTGAATATCAATATTTTTGCGATTAAAGGACTCTAATAGCTTCACGTAAATAACTCTATAAAAATAAGAAGCCAAAATTAAAGGCAATGTATTATAACCCATTTTTTGGCAGAATATAGCCGGTACACTGTTAATAAAAGATAAAATGAGAGGAAAATAATAATTGGCTACATTTTTCAAATTTCCAACGCATTTTGTGTCATCAAACCACATTTCCCCCTCAATTTTTAATGTCCTCAAAATAAAATTTAAATGAAATGTCAAATGATAATACTAACAAATCTAGGTTTAATCCAAGAAACTTATTAAAAAAATGTAAATGCATTTTTGACAACGAGCACTTACCAGTATAATAAAACTGTAGTTACTCCCACCAAAACAGTGACAAGCAGCGGCCCTAGCAAGAGCTCCGTTCCTAGCATGACAGGGAATTGAAGTCAACTATGACTTGTCCTCTATTAGCTGCGCCTTTTCTTCTTTTCTTTCACCCTCTCACATGGATGTTTGACGTCTGCTTAAAACGCAGTTAAGGCTTTCTTTTTTTATGTGTAGGAGGAAAAGGCTTCGCTTATTGCGCTCTTTGCGTGATGCTTTTGAAGGCTTTTATCATTGGCAGATTACTTTAAACATTTGATAAAGATAGCTGGAGTATTATACTTTCATGCTGAGTGGCAACATCAGTCAGTGGGCTTTCGTTCTCACCTACAGTTGCGGATGTAGAGGAAATAGTTTGTCATATCTTTTAAATAAAATAATTTTGCCCTGTACCGAAATTATGTTCAAAAATCTGTCAATAGATTTTTACGTAAGCAATAGCCTGATGCACATTTCAGTTATCAGAATAACAGAGATAGCGTATCTCTGAAACAATTCTACATCAAAAGATAATTCTTGAATGATCAAAATGAACTTTAACTGATTACGGTACCATTTGGAGCGAGCAAGTCCACATTGCACAAAATGCATATATTAGAAATTATTGCTGTACAAATTTGAATTTCCTTAATTTGAATTCATTGACGATTTGAATACTTATTTTAATCAATTGTCATCATCTAGTAGCTGTCATTTGAATACATTTTTGTTGATTGACGTCAAAACTAAAAAAATGCAAAATAATAATAATCTCTGCCGTTGAGTTGTCTTCGTCAGTCAAATAGTATTAACCCTTTCGTGCCTTTAGTGATTGTAAATATATAATTTTTCATCAGAGGAATTCTACCTCTATGCTGAATCCATCTGTACCAAAAGTCCTCCTGCTGGTGCGGTGTGGAAGTGTGGGAAGAAAGATAAGGTACTACCCCAGGTGATGTCCTCGTTATTTGAGTGTAGTTGAAAATTACATCCCCAAATAACCCTAGCATTATTTGAGAACGGCATGTCGATATAACTAAATGTAACTTCAAGTAAAAAAAACAGCATTAAAACTGTTTCATTTTTCTCAAAACTTTAACTTGTTAGTTTAATTCCTTATTTTGAATTTTTGCAATTATAATTGCTTTATATTGTTTGTTAACTCTTAAATTACTTATTTATAGTAATTATTTTAGAATTAATTTTAATATTTATCACTTTTTTTTTATTAAAATAGCTCATTGTTTTCTATCAGCTGAAGTTTTATTTAAGATTTTTAATATGAAAAATAAATCTCTGCTTCGAATTTTAATTTAAAAATTGACTCTTTCTTTTACTGTTCTCGTTTTTAGACCCAATTTCACTTAATCCATTTTTTTAGATAAGTCGACTTTCTAAAATGATTGTCGTCAACTTTGCATTAAAAAAATAACGCTATGTATTAGACAATAGCAATAACAAAATCATATATCCAAATATTTATGCATATCAATTTGATGCTTTTTATTATTTACAAAAAGCCAAATCAGAAAAAGAAAATTATATCCAAAATGCAAAGAATGCAAAATTTCATAAACAGGTTTTTTTTTTATATATTACCATAAAAATTTCTTAAAAATAATATACTGCATAACAAATTTTCAATCATGATTGATTAATAGCAAGATTTCAAATTTAATGTTTTCTTGAAAAAGGGAATATTTCAATTACATTTTAATATATATTTCATATTCTTCAAAATTCTAAAAAAAAAGTTACATTTCTCATTACAAAAAAAAAATCATATGGACTTTATTTTAATCCGCTCTATATGATTAATAGCATACACTAAAATCTGTTTTTTTTTATGAAATGCTTTATACTGGATTAATTTTATATCCTGCAAAGTCATATGTTTTTGTAATTAATCGGTTCTGAATTTATGCAATTTTAGTAAAAAAAAAACCTGTTGTCCAACTGTTTCAAAGTGACAGCAGCTCATGTGGGAGACTCTTCCCTAGTATATGTTTAACGCATTTTGAAAGGATGTATAAGAATATTAATTAAAATAAGTTTTGATATTGAAACCTATCAAATCACACAAAATGTGATATTCGCCGAGGTTGTAAACTCGGGGAGGGGAGGGCAATTCTGCTAAATGGTCCCATCCTTGGACAATAATTGAAACAAACACGTCTTTACGTCATACATTCAGAGACGTGGTCTTCCAAAGACTTAATGATAAAATAATTCTGGATTACAAAGTCTATTTCATTTCCGCTGTTTTCCAAAAGGCTTTTGGGAGTAGACGCCATTTCATCCGCCTTTTAAAAGCACTATTTTTTCACATTCAAATAGGTTGATTCTTATTTTTAGATATTACTAATAGATTCTCATATTTAAATAACTGAGCCAACCAATGTGATGTCGTAGAACCTATACAAGCTGTAGACAAATCAATCGAGGATTTAGTCTTCTGACTGAATGTTGTTTTCGCCGTGCTGAACAATTCAATCATTAATAATGAATTCACATTAAGTTGTAATTGTATAATATTACAACTTTTTCAAATGGCTATGGTATTATTTGCATTGATTGATTAGCAGCAGCTGACTGTGTCTACATGTTGCCAGGAAACAAGACTGTCCACTCACATTCATTGTTATCATTCAGTTATTTAGTTTGTATAGTATTGCGAAATTCATTTTGTATAGTATTATAAAGAGTTGATAACATGCTCGAAAGACAAGCAAAGTGAAACGAAAAGGTGCTAACAAAATTTCTGCGATTATTTTTTAATGAAAATTTATCGGTATAAATAACCGATACTCACAAAATTTGCATACTACAAAAATAATTAAACTTTTCTCCAATTTTAGGTTGTGAAAAGTATGACTCGAGTTCACAAGAATGACCAAACTGTTAACGAATTCTGCTGTTAGTGTCACTTATTCTCCAAAGATAATTGTGTCGACCTAAATCCTCTAGAATAATGAAAAGCTCAGGGAGTTGACAAACAAGTTTCTTCAGACTAGACAAATCAAGGTATATATTTGTTGGTAAATAAATACTGCAAATAGTAATTAAATAGAGTTTGTGTAATTACTGTTTGTAATGAAGTGTTTAGCATCCACGGGCAGGAAGGCGCGGAAATAAACACAACAATTCTTCCCAAGGCTCTTTCACCAATATTGGCTTTTTAGAGAATATGACAGCAGCGCAATAAAATTTGAAGCATTGGCTTTCAAAGACTGTCCCTTGCAGAACAACGCATGGAAGTTGGTAAGGTTTAATAATATCTTTCAGATCAGAACTTTTTTGATTCACTCTATGAATAAAGGGAAAAAAATGCTATGTGCATTTTCGAGCGACTGGCAAAGTTAAACTCTCAAACACTGAATCGTCTTCAGATGAGTGTGCTTTGTGAGAATCATCAACACTTCTTGCTCATTCAACATTACTATTTTTTTTCATAAAATCTGGTAAAGAGAATTTTTATTTCTTTAAATATGTAACAGAGTTTTGGCCGTTCTTGACGACATTAAAACCAGCCTTCTTGTTCTGACTTTTTTTGCTCACTTGAACTATTCGAAGAAGTACCCAGGACAGACTTTTCAGCCATCGTTAAAGACGAATAGTCTAAAACTAGACCAAGGAAATCTATTTTCGAGAGATTGCATTGAAAGACGGTTTCAGTCAAAAATCCTGTGATGAAAATATCGGTAGACTGAGATGTATCACTTTTTCTAAGCAAAGAATTCACTTTAGCTGGCTGGAAAATCTATAAGTTTGTACATGAGAAAAAACAACAGTTTTTCCATTACTATAATCACCACTTGTATATGCAATATGTCCTCTCCAATCGGAAAAAACGAATAGTCTAAGACTAGACCAAGGAAATCTGTCCTCCAGAGATTGAATTGAAAGATGGTTTCAGTCGGAAATCCTGTGATGAAAATATCGATAGACGGAGACGTATTACTCTTGATAAGGAAAGAATTCACCTTAGCTGGCTGGAATGATCTATAAGTTTGTACATGAGAAAAAACATCAGTGCTTCCATTATTATAATCACTACTTGTATATGCAAAACGTCCTCTCCAATCGGAAAACACGAATAGTCTAAAACTAGACCAAGGAAATCTGTTCTCCAAAGATTCCATTTAAAGATGGTTTCAGTCGCAAATCCTGTGATGAAAATATCGGTAGACTGAGATGTATCATTTTTTCTAAGCAAAGAATTCACTTTAGCTGGCTGGAAAATCTATAAGTTTCTACATGAGAAAAAACAACAGTTTTTCCATTACTATAATCACCACTTGTATATGCAACATGTCCTCTCCAATCGGAAAAGACGAATAGTCTAAGACTAGACCCAGGAAATCTGTCCTCCAGAGATTGAATTGAAAGATGGTTTCAGTCGGAAATCCTGTGATGAAAATATCGGTAGACTGAGACGTATTACTCTTGATAAGGAAAGAATTCACCTTATTTGGCTGGAATGATCTATAACTTTGTACATGAGAAAAAACAACAATGCTTCCGTTATTATAATCACCACTTATATATCCAAGATGTACTCTCCAATCGGAGAAGACGAATAGACTAAAACCAGACCAAGGAAAACTGTTTACCTGAGATTGCATTGAAAGATGGTTTCAGTCGGAAATCCTGTGATGGAAATATTGGTAGACTGACGCATATTACTCTTAAAAAGGAAAGAATTCATCTTTTCTGGCTGGAATGATTTATAAGTTTGTACATGAGAAAACACAACAGTGCTTCCATTATTATAATCACCAATAGTATATACAAGATGTCCTCTCCAATCGGAAAAGACGATTAGTCTAAAACTAGATCAAGGAAATCTTTTCTCCAGAGATTGCTGGTCAGAGTTTGGTTTCAGTCGGAAATCCTGAGATGAAAATATCGGTAGACTGACACGTATTGCTCTTGATAAGGAAAGAATTCACCTTTGCTGGCTGTAATGATCTATAAGTTTGTACATGAGAAAAAAAAACAATGCTTCCATTATTATAATCACCACTTATATATGCAAGATGTCCTCTCCAATCGAAGAAGACGAATAGTCTAAAACTAGACAAAGGAAATCTGTTCTCCAGAGATTGAATTGAAAGATGGTTTCAGTTGGAAATACTGTGATGAAAATATCGGTAGACTGAGACGTATTACTTTTGATAAGGAAAGAATTCACCTTAGCTGGCTGGAATGATATATAAGTTTGTACATGAGAAAAAAAATGTGTTTCAATTATTATAATCACCACTTGTATATACAAGATGTTCTCTCCAATCGGAAAAGAGGAATAGTCTAAAACTAGGCCAAGTAAATCTGTTCTTGAGAAATTGAAATGAAAGATGGTTTCAGTCGGAAATCCTCTGATGGAAATATCAATAGACGGAGACGTATTACTCTTGATAAGGAAAGAATTCACCTTAGCTGGCTGGAATGATCTATAAGTTTGTACATGAGAAAAAACATCAGTGCTTCCATTATTATAATCACTACTTGTATATGCAAAACGTATTCACCAATCGGAAAAGACGAATAGTCTAAAACTAGACCAAGGAAATCTGTTCTCCAAAGATTCCATTTAAAGAAGGTTTCAATCGCAAATCCTGTGATGAAAATATCGGTAGACTGAGATGTATCAATTTTTCTAAGCAAAGAATTCACTTTCGCTGGCTGGAAAATCTATAAGTTTGTACATGAGAAAAAACAACAGTTTTTCCATTACTATAATCACCACTTGTATATGCAACATGTCCTCTCCAATCGGAAAAGACGAATAGTCTAAAACTAGACCAAGGAAATCTGTTTACCTGAGATTGCATTGAAAGATGATTTCAGTCGGGAATCCTGTGATGGAAATATCGGTAGACGGAGACGTATTACTCTTGATAAGGAAAGAATTCAACTTAGCTGGCTGGAATGATCTATAACTTTGTACATGAGAAAAAACAACAGTGCTTCCATTATTATAATCACTACTTGTATATGCAAGATGGTCTCTCCAATCGTAAAAGACGAATAGTCTAAAACTAGACCAAGGAAATCTGTTCTCCAGAATTGCTGGTCAGAGTTTGGTTTCAGTCGGAAATCCTGTGATGAAAATATCGGTAGACTGACACGTATTACTCTTCATAAGGAAAGAATTCACCTTAGCTGTCTGGAATGATATATAAGTTTCTACATGAGAAATAACAACAGTGTTTCCATAATTATAATCACCTCTTGTATATGCAGGATGTCCACTCGAATCGGAAAAGACGATTAGTCTAAAATTAGACCAAGGAAATCTGTTCTAAAGAGATTTCAATGAAAGAGGGTTTCTGTCGGAAATCCTGTGAGGAAAATATCGGTAGACTGAGACGTATTACTCTTGATAAGGAAAGAATTCACCTTAGCTGGCTGGAATGATCTATAAGTTTGTACATGAGAAAAAGCAACTGTGTTTCAATTATTATAATCACCACTTGTATATGCAAGATGTCCTCTCCAATTCGAAAAGACGAATAGTCTAAAACTAGATCAAGGAAATCTGTTCTCCAGAGAGTGCTGGTCAGAGTTTGGTTTCAGTCGGAAATCCTGTGATTTAAATATCGGTAGACTAAGGCGTATTACACTTGATAAGGAAAGAATTCACCTTAGCTGGCTGGAATGATCTATAAGTTTGTACATGAGCAAAAGCACCTGTGTTTCAATTATTATAATCACCACTTGTATATACAAGATGTCCTCTCCAATCGGAAAAGACGAATAGTCTAAAACTAGATCAAGGAAATCTGTTCTCCAGAGAGTGCTGGTCAGAGTTTGGTTTCAGTCGGAAATCCTGTGATTTAAATATCGGTAGACTAAGGCGTATTACACTTGATAAGGAAAGAATTCACCTTAGCTGGCTGGAATAATCTATAAGTTTGTACATGTGAAAAAGCAACTGAGTTTCAATTATTATAATCACCAATTGTATATATAAGATGTCCTCTAAAATCGGAAAAGACGAATAGTCTAAAACTAGATCAAGGAAATCTGTTTACCTGAGATTACATTGAAAGATGATTTTAGTCGGGAATCCTGTGATTGAAATATCGGTAGACGGAGACGTATTACTCTTGATAAGGAAAGAATTCAACTTAGCTGGCTGGAATGATCTATAAGTTTGTACATGACAAAAAACAACTTAGTTTCAATTATTATAATCACCACTTGTATATACAAGATGTCCTCTCCAAGCGGAAAAGACGAATAGTCTGAAACTAGATCGAGGAAATCTGTTCTCCAGAGAGTGCTGGTCAGAGTTTGGTTTCAGTCGGAAATCCTGTGATTTAAATATCGGTAGACTAAGGCATATTACACTTGATAAGGAAAGAATTCACCTTAGCTGGCTGGAATGATCTATAAGTTTGTACATGAGAAAAAGCAACTATGTTTCAATTATTATAATCACCACTTGTATATACAAGATATCCTCTCCAATCAGAAAAGACGAAAGGTCTAAAACTAGATCAAGGAAATCTGTTCTCCAGAGAGTGCTGGTCAGAGTTTGGTTTCAGTCGGAAATCGTGTGATTTAAATATCGGTAGACTAAGGCGTATTACACTTGATAAGGAAAAGAATTTACCTTAGCTGGCTGGAATGATCTATAAGTTTGTACATGATAAAACGCAACTGTGTTTGAATTATTATAATCACCACTTGTATATACAAGATGTCCTCTCCAATCGGAAAAGACGAATAGTCTAAAACTAGATCAAGGAAATCTGTTCTCCAGAGAGTGCTGGTCAGAGTTTGGTTTCAGTCGGAAATCCTGTGATTTAAATATCGGTAGACTAAGGCGTATTACACTTGATAAGGAAAGAATTCACCTCAGCTGGCTGGAATGATCTATAACTTTGTACATGAGAAAAAACAACTTTGTTTCAATTTTTATAATCACCACTTGTATATGCAAGATGGCCTCTCCAATCAGAAAAGACGGATAGTCTAAAACTAGACCAAAGAAATCTGTTTACCTGAGATTGCATTGAAAGATGATTTCAGTCGGGAATCCTGTGATGGAAATATCGGTAGACGGAGACGTATTACTCTTGATAAGGAAAAAACTCAACTTAGCTGGCTGGAATGATCTATAAGTTTGTTCATGAGAAAAAACAACAGTGCTTCCATTATTATAATCACTACTTGTATAAGCGAGAGGGCCTCTCCAATCGTAAAAGACGAATAGTCTAAAACTAGATCAAGGAAATCTGTTCTCCAGAGAGTGCTGGTAAGAGTTTGGTTTTAGTCGGAAATCCTGTGATGAAAAGATCGGTAGACTGACACGTATTACTCTTCATAAGGAAAGAATTCACCTTAGCTGTCTGGAATGATATATTAGTTTCTACATGAGAAATAACAACAGTGTTTCCATAATTATAATCACCACTTGTATATGCAGGATGTCCACTCGAATCGGAAAAGAGGAATTGTCTAAAATTAGACCAAGGAAATCTGTTCTAAGGAGATTTCATTGAAAGAGGGTTTCTGTCGGAAATCCTGTGAGGAAAATATCAGTAGACTGAGACGTATTACTTTTGATAATTAAAGAATTCACCTTAGCTTGCTGGAATTATCTATAAGTTCCACAGTTTGTACATGGGAAATAATATCAGCCCTTGTCAAAGTATCAAGTATCCTGTCAAGAAATATTTCAGTTTGCATATCTATAGATGTGGTGAAATTTTTAAAGCTTTCTTACTTGTTGAGCTTTTACTTTTGACTCTTTTTCGGGCTTTGGCGAATATGGATAGTTTTAATTATTCTCACATTTAGGATTTCTCGCACTTGAATCCATCATAGACAGGTTCCCACATTCGAAGCACTGATTTCATGTTTTCAACCGACCAAATCTGCACTGCCCGGCCATTGTAGCAACATAAGGCGATTAGAATAGAAAGTCGAAATGGACAGCTGTAATACACAATTGCAACCGATTTCGGAAGGACAGGTTGATTAAATGTTAGTTTAAGGTGTATTGTTGGAAGGAGCTTCCGGTCTCGTTTCCTTTTAATTCTTTCCACTACGCTGGCATTTTAGAATTTCAAGGCTTCTAATATAGAAAATACAGAATCGTTTTGCAAATCTCTTTGTGACATAATGCCGTAATGTGTTGGCGATAGTCGGAAAAAAGTTCAAATATACATTTTATTGGCTCAGACAGGTCTGATATAGTGGACGATTTATTTTATGACTGCATTCCTTATTTCTCCTGTATAATTCGTATTTGGACGAATAAAATGTGTTCGTTTCAAATATTCTTTCATCTCCATAAAAGTTGCTCTCATTAACGAAATAAGGGAAATTTCATTCTGCTAGTTTTTAGATATTTCGTAATTTAAAACTCTATTATTATAGTGCTATTGAAAAAATCTTAACGTCCTCAACATTTGCTTAGAACATTGGAATGTTTAAAATATCGTTGGACTCTATGTAAAAATCCCATGGATACCATTTTCATCATAATAAAATAGCCTTATGAAACTTAATGAAATCCCCTGTCAGATAAATGGTATTTTCCCTTGAAACAATCTTTTAATGAACACCGATATTAAGACTGCTTTAAAATGGCTTCACAATACTCGGAACTCATCAATGGTGGAATTTTTCTTTTTTAAAATAATTTCATTCCGCTTGAAAAAAATAAGATGATTCTTGAGGCTTAATCAACGAAAGAGGTTGAATGATAAATTGATTTGAAAAGTAATGGGAAGCCTCGGCATTCAAACAATGGAATAATTTGAAAAGTCGTGCTCATGTTAAAGGTGAATTTGAATCATTCCTCCGATATTTCTGCAAATAAAAAGTAAAAGTTTTTTTTTTTCTTCTTCTTTTCCTATTAACAAGCTGAGAGATTTGCTTAATATGCAGTCTCCGGTGGGAAGACTCTTTCTCGGGCGAAGTATTCAACAACTGAGATTCCTCATATCTCAAAAATGCTGAGAGTTTCGGAATGGAGAATTTTTATGTATGATTCACATACATAAAAACAACTGCTGATCGAATTATTGAAAAATCTCGGTTTTCATAATAGAAAAATTTTGAGATAGTAGTTCATTAACTCGATTAATTAGTTTGTCGATTGGAACAAATGTGTCCCCTTGAGTCATTTCCATTGATTCCAGTTTTGTAAGGATGTGATAATAAGTAACAAAAATATAAAAAAGGTTCGTTTTTTTTGTTGTTTTTTTACGACTGCACACCAGTTGGTTAGTCGTTCGGCATTGAGGTCTTTAATACAGAATAATTTTCATGATTTATATAAAATCTCAAAGATATTCAACAAAAATTTCTCTGATGTATCACAAAATTCAGTTTTACTTTCAAAAAGATTTAAATGACAAAATTTTATTTAGTTTCAGTCTAAAAATCAATATACTTTAAAAAACTTACGAAGTTTAAATTTTATGCAGTCCTTTGTTCCTAAGTGAGCATAATCTGCGAAATATTCTTGACAATCTAATTTTTAAATAAATGAAGAAACGCTTCGATCTTCTGAGATCAAATCTGTCCAATTTATGAAGTTTTGAATATTACAATTTTAGAACAATCAACATTTTCAGAATCTTTGACCAATTTCTCTTGAGAAATACTTGGAGATGATTGACGTAACTTCTTGGAGATAATCGATAAAATAATCTAAAATCGCCATTTTTTTTTTTTTTTGTAGAATAGTGATATATAAATTTTCATAAATTAATCAGCCTTAATGGTGCATTTAATGGATTGATGTGAAATCCTTTCAATTTAAAACATTAGTGTCTCATGAACATTCTGTTAAATGTGATTCACAAGGCAGAGGATCTATGCAAAATTTAAAATTCGTAATCCATCAGAACATTTATTGATTCAAGATACTTAAAATATAATTATTTACTTCTTTTCAATAATTTTTTAGTAGATGTATGTTTATTACTAAAATTTTAAAAATTAAACGTTGGGCCCTGATTAGAGTGGATATCCTGTATATATTAACCCATGCTTGCCTTAAATAAAACTGTTTTATTGATTTAATAATACAGATATTGTAAAAGAACACAGAAAAATTCCCTGCATTTACTTTTTCGAAAATATCATATTTCATATTTATTTCATTTCATACAGAAATGCTCTGAACATTAAGCTTTTATATGTTTAATTTGCAATAATATTTAACTTATTTTTTTAAATTTGAGCTTTTGTCATTGGGATGGCAAAACGTTGATAAAATATAATTTTATTCCATTTATGCATAATGTGCTCGTGCAGAATAAATTTTATTTTCATTGTGTGCGAAATAAATTGTTGAACAATATGATAAAATTATTTTTTAAAAAAAATCATTAAAGATAGAAATTTAATATATAAGTAAATACATTAGTATCAATGAAAAGATTATTTTTTGAATTTCTATATGATGTAAACATTAATTATGTGCTACAATATTTTTGGAAGTTATAGCGGAAAAATGCCAAACTTTTGCTTAATTTTCAATTAATTAAAATTTCAAAAAAATCTTTCCGAGTTGCACATTCTCCAGGTATACATGTGCCAAATTTGGTGGCTGTAGGCAAAATGGTCTGGCCTGTAGAGCGCTAACACACATGCATTACGCTTAAGTAGTACAAAAGCTCGAGAAACATTCAGAGAAAATACGACTGTTTGAGAAAAAATATTCTACAAATTACTAAATACTAGAAATTAGATGGAAAAAATGTGGTACTTTGTGGTGGCTTTTAAAATTTTTTGAGAATAAATAACTGCAAACAAAACCAAGTTTCTCTATAAGCAACGACGCACTTCTAAATTCATTGATCACATTTTGTTGTGACCTCTTCCGCATGCCATGTTCTCATAAATTGTGAGAAAATATGCTTAAAGTATGTTTTAAAATTTGATTAAAAATAGAAAAAAAAAATTAGGTTTCACAAACTGGCATTATTAAAAAGATAAAGTTTGAGTTGATGCAAAAATAATTTTTGTACTTTAGTAATTATGAAGTTATCGCGAAAAACGAAGACGCTTCTCCTGATTTTAAATTAATTAAAATTCTGATCAAAATATTACAAATCGCTCCGAAGCGCACATTCGCACTCTTCAATTTATCAATGTGCAAAGTTGGCAGTTCGCTTAATTTTTAATTAATTAAAGTTTAAAAAAAATCCCTTTCCGAGGTGCACATTTCCATCCTTCAAAGCATGCAAGACTTAATTTTCAAAACCTTATATATGACATCAATAATCGAATGCAAATTTATATTTCATTTCAATTTTTTTTTTTTTTTTTTTTTTAATATTTGTCTACAAAAACCATCCGTGCACTTTTTATTTTGTCTCCGTTCAAATAATTTCACTTTGCCTCAGTATTCTTTTCCAATAGTTCGGTTGGGAAAACATTCAGCTAAAATACACTTCTTAGGGATCCAAACCGTCCTAAGTGTAAGGGTTCATTTGTCATTGGATAACATGGCCAGTAAACCTCTCATTAAATTCCAGATTGTTTCCCTCTAGTCTCATCCCCCATTTTCGAACGAAAATGTAACCAATAAAAGCCAAATATGTAGATTTCAACTACAGTAAAACCTCTTCGAACGGCCAATGTTCCGTGGCATGGCTTTTTCAGCCCATAGACCTAATGTTAAAACAGCCCCTAGAAACGGCCATCCAACTCCCTCTGAACGGCCGCCGCGATGATTCGTTCACTCATTTTTTAAGATTGTAATCACTTTCTGTTTCTAACTATGAGTCAAAAGGTTCAAAATCAGAAAGAAAGGCCGTTTTTATTTCTTGCTTACTGTTAGTTATTAGTGGATTTACGATTACTTTGGAACAAAAACGTCATTCATGCTTTCTTTCAGTAGTTGGTCATTGATCTGAGTTGCAACAATGTCAAAGGGCGTTTTTCTAAATCTCGAGCAACGCATCAATATGAGAACAGAAAATCGGGGGCAGCGTAGCTGAATTATTTAACTGCGAAAGAACGCAAATCAACAAAATCATTCAAGAAAAGGATCAGATTTTGAAAGAATACGAAAACTTCAAATTTCGTGGTATCAAACGGATGAGACATGAATGAGACAGTTTTGGAAAGGTTTAAATCTATCCGTGCGAAGAAAATTCCTGTCAGTAGACCTACTATGATTCAATACTGAGCAAAACAGCGTGCGGATGCTTTGGGAAATGAAAATTTCTCTGCCAGCAATGGGTAGTTGGATATATACCGTACATGGAATAACATCACTTTTCGATCACTGTGTGGCCGATGCTGACTTCGGTTCATGTGAAAATTGACAGGGGATCTTTCATTACTTTCGGTTGTATATGACATATTCAAAGTGGACGAGACGGCACTCTTTTTCTCGCGGTTTGCGTAATAAGAGTATGATTCGAAAATCCAAAGAAGCCGAAAGTGGAATAATTCCGTAGGAGCGGCTCACCATTAATTTTTGAGTGAAAGTAGCTGGAGAAAGAGAGGAGGAAGAAAAGAAAAAAAAAAGCTCCTTGTCATTTGGGTATGTCAAAGATCCGGATGTTTTGAAGGAAAAAATTTAAACCGTTTTGGTGTGTCATGGTACAGGAACAAAGAAGCATAGATGGCATCATTCATTTTTGAAGAATGGCTGGTAAACATCGACAAAAAAAGGAATCAAGCCAGGAAAGTTCTTGAGTTGGACAATGCGGGGTGTTCATGCTCACGGAGCTCAGTTCACAAATGTTAATTTTTTTTTTTTTCCCCACCGCCAAATACTACATCAAAACATCAGACATAGGATCATGGTGCTTTAAAGATAGAGCATAGACAATGCGCTCTGCGACATGTCATTGCACGTAAGGATGGATGCGAAACTGCCAGTGAACTTTTGAAAAAAATTTCAATCGGAGATGCTCGTAAGTGGATTAAAACCTCTCGGGAAAAATATAAGTGAAGAAGTGATCACTAAATGTTTCGTTACCTGTGAATTCAGCAACAGAGACTATTAGATTTATCTGATGAACCTAAGGCGGCAGATCAATAAGCGGAGCTTTTGAAACTTGCTGGAGTAGAGTACGATCCCTAATCCTTCCAGCACGAAGCAGCAGTGGAGTGCTTTGGTGCATTTGAGAAGAATGTTTTTTGGTTGACGAATCTATCGAAGATGTGCGTTTCTTACATACCTTTAATCAAATCTAAAATTAATTTAAGATTGATTTAAATTAACTAACCAGTATGTTGTGTGTTCACAAATGAATTGATTGTGCACCATTCTATCTATAGTCAGCACCGATTCTATCTCTGGCAAGGAATTTTCCGATCGTAAGTCAGCTAAACTTTCAGCTCAAGCGACTTTGAGGAAAATAGATGAAATCATCGGAAATCCCGAGTCAGTAACAAACGAAACGGTTAGAAATTTGATTTTTAAATGGTTTCAACTTGGAAAATTGGTTGCTTCAGAAAAGTGTAAAAACTTAAAAAAGTAAAATTATATCGTTTTTCACTAAAATGTAGGAAAAAAAAAAACATTAAGTGAAGTACTATTTTCTCTTTAGATAAATCTCAAACTTCATTTTGAATGTTTCAGACTCGTTTATATTATGTATTACAGCAATTATCTTGCATTGCAAAGCGGCCAAATTTTCTCGGAAGGAGGAGGGGCTGCTCAGACAGGTTTAACTACATTATCAATTCCAAAACGTAGAGTTAGTAAAGTTGAAGAAGAAAATCTCTAACAGCTGCTTTTGCAATGTCTTAGTTCTGAACAACGAAGAAATATATTTCACAGGGAGATTTGAAAGGGTAGTGCAAAAGCGCAGGGGCTCCCTGTATCTGATAATTATCAGTATTACCTGGCCATTTTTCAAGATTTAATAAATGCATTATTCAATCATTATTATATGCATAGTAAAATGATTATTGTCTTTGATATGTGCAACGAAAGACTCGCCCACTCATTAGAGATCTGAATCAATTAATTTGCCCTTCAATAATGCTTCAAATCTTGTATATAGAAAGATGAAAATTCTTTCGAACTGAAACGCTTTGAAATTATAATTTTTAAACACGTTTGTCTTATTGTTTTTTATTATTTCATAAATTTTCAAAACAAAATAATGATAAAACATTTTTTAAGTAAAATATAAAAATTAGAAAATATATTCAAATATTGATTCTCCTATCTTACGCAGTTACAAACGCTCGTATCAATTCCTTTATATTTAATTTATCAAAAATTTCGCTCTTTATGGATATAATTGACAAGTTCGATAATCTCTCCTACGCCATGGTAGATCACATGTAGTTTTTTGTAATTTTAAGTTTTGAAAAACTTCGTTCTCCAGTAGCCACCGAAACTGGCAGGGTTAAAGAAATCCGTAAAGCTATTGCAATATTTGGAAATGTATCGGTAAGATTGTTTTCATAAATATAATTTAAAACATCAATAGGTGACATATCCTCTTAGGTAAAACATCGCAAAGATTTTATTTCTTCGAACATATTTAATCCCTCAATGTTCTTTTCATTAACATTTTTAGTATCCGTTAATTTTTGTTCTAATTCTTTACAATGTTTTAAAATTTCATTGTCACTCCAGTTTTCTAAATTAGGTATATAGGTAGGTATTAAGTATATACTACCTCGTAATAATTGTAATGTTCTTTTAATTGACTGAATCTTTCAGTAATTGAAGAAATAGCAGTGTCTATTATATTGTAAAATTCAACCTTAAATTTTTGTCTTGGATTACTGATTGGTTCGTCGGTTTGTTCATCTTGAAATAGTTTCTTTTTAAACCTGTTTTGGCTTTGAGGAAAATCAGTATTCACCCCCAAATCATCAGCAACGATACTTGCATATTTATACGCTTCATCTGATCTATGATTATTTAGTTCTGATATAAGATTTTGTAAATTGTCAGTCACGATTTGTAAATCACATTTAGAATTTTGCATTATTTTATTTGCACATTTACTAAATTTAAAATATCGTGCCAGATGTTAATGGAACAAATGAATTTAAACGAGGAAATCTTTTGAATCAAATTTTTTGCTTGAATTCTTGATTCCGTGTTTCTTGTTTGATCTTCTTGAATATTTATTAACGCTCTCAAAATTCCCTTGAAATCGTTTTTCAACGGTCTTAAAGCTTGAATTCTACTTTCCCATCGGGTGGTGGAGAGTGGCCTTAAAAAGTCAGATTTTCGACATACTGTTGCAAAATAGACCAATGTTTAACGGATATAGAAAAGAAGTTGTAAAGCTCCTGCACTACACCAAAAAAATTAACTGTTTCGAAGAAAATTTTAGCTGCATCATTTACAACTAAATTTATATCCCCTACTTTGCCCATTCTCTAGAGTCAACTCTCGAATTATTTTCAATAATTTTTTGTTGCAATCCTTTATGCTTTCCTCTCATACTAGCACCATTATCGTAAGATTGGCCTCGTAAATCTGATAAATTTAGTTGTAACGATTTTAAATGTCCATTTATGAATTCAAGCATACCCTGTCCATTAGTGTCGTCGACAGATTGAAATCCTAAAAAATGCTCTTCAATTTGGGCTATATTGGTTTCCTCGTTCTTATAAACAAATCGAATTACAACAGTCAACTGTTCGGTATGACTGACATCGGGTGTAGTATCCAGAATTAGTGAGTAATATTTTGACGATTTAATCACATGTAATAAATGCTTTTTAATTCTTCTGAAATAATGCTTATAATTTCATTCTGAATTAGTAATGAGCAATGTTCTTGTTTCGAGATGTTTGAATTTTGTGGAGATATTCAGCGATTATTGGATCAAATTTTGCTATAGTTTCAACCAACTTCAAAAAATTTCCATTATCACTACGATACAACTTTTTCGAAGAACCTCTAAATGCAAGGTATTGAATTGAATAAATAAGCCGTTCAATAACCGATTGCCAGTAAACCTTTCCTGCATCATGAAGTCTTTGTTGAACTGCATCCATGGTACATGAATTACGCACAGACATTTTGAACTGTGCTTAAGGTGAGATACACTGGTTTCAAGTGTTTTCCAAATGTGCCCGATCATTACATCCATCCTTAATAAGCTTCTTCTGAATAGTTTACGTGGGAAGCAGAAAACTGCGTTTCGGGAATTTGAATATACTAAATAATTTCTAAATACTTTTTCTCCATTCGGTAATGTTCTATAATAGAACCATTCTGAAAACTTTCTGCCAGAATTATCTCTCGGAAAATGTTTGGTTATCAAGCGGGGAGGACCATTTTCAATTAAATAATCTCTAATTTTTATAGAAATTGTATCAGGCCAGGTAGCTGGATCGTTTAATTCAAAGTCAAAATCTTCGTTTTAAGATATTACGTTATTACCAGGCGAATTTTCTACGTCAACATCTAAGTTTTCTTTTGGTACAATCGTGGCTTCTTCTTGATCTTATCCGTATGAATTTTCATTATGAAATTCCAAACCAGATGTTGATGGTCCTGGTTCAATTGCTTGTCCGTCTAATCCTATTGTGTTTCTGAGATATTTATTTAGAGATACCTCCAGTTTCTGATTAGCTTCCTCTCGTTGCAATTTCCTTTTTCTATTTTGTACTCCAGACTTTTTTTCTTTTTTTGAGAACATGTTCTAAAGAAATATTTATTGCACTAAATAAAAATAATTAATTTTCATTTCATATACAAAATGCATCATATGATTTTCTCTCAATATACTATTTGAAAGTCGAAGCGTATGTCATTTGCTACTAAATAAAGATTCAGATAAAGAAACTAATTTGACTAAAAATTTAAAAACATTTTTTTTTTCGGAAAATTTATTTCTGAGATTTTAGTGTGAGATTTTTTCTTCTGATTCAAAATATTTAAGTAAATTAAACCAATATTAAGACAAATTACTAAAAAGCATTTGTTATAAGCAATTGAAATATTGAAAATATCTCAGATGCATAGTAATTATAAATTTTTAATGAAAAAGTGCAATAATCATTAGTAATTTTTTTTTTCGATTATTTGGAAATTGTAATTGTATATCAGAAATAGATAAATCAAATTCTGTCCAATTAAGGGTAAGATTTATCTGGGTTTTATAGAGATAAATGAAAAGTTGCTTTTTGAATTATTTTGTTAATTTGAAAGATAGAAGTTTTTCTTAATGAATTATTTCTTTTTATGAATCTTTACTGCTATGGGAATAATACTAATAATATATTTAGATTGCTCACCTACCTCTAAATAATAATCCTATTTTTTCGAGCAATTATAAACAAAAAAGGATTTGAAAACAATTAATCACAGTACTTTGCTTGCGAAGCAATTCACAGAATGTATGCACTTTATGAGCAGCGACTACGTATATGATTAAAAATAAGTGTATTCCCTGTTAATTCAAAGGCACACACGGACGGTGGCGCCTCCACCAACATTCAGGGGTGTTTGTGGGACCCCAAAAAATCCCCTGAAACTTTTACGGACTTACTACCGGCATTTTGGAGTTTCGAGAAGGGGGGGGGGAGAGAAATGAAAAATTACAATTATGAAATATTGAATGACCTAATTATAAAAGTTCAATGAATTACTTTTTTTGCAAAATTCATAACCATAAATTTTCAAACATATAAACTACTACATTTTATGCAAATATTTTAAATTACTTGAATTAATTCTTTAAAAAAATTATCTAATTTCTGCTGCTTTTTTTTTATTTTCTGATGTTTGTGGGCTTGTCTTTCTTTTGTGGTGAACTTCATAATTGCAGGAAGATTGACTTTTATTTTCCTCATTTACAGTTGAAGAAATTTCGTCGAGAACTGCACATGCAGAGGTAGAAGCAGTTTGCTTTTCTGCTAATGTAGAAGGTTTTTCAGAGACTTTTATAGGTGACTCATCTGAAATACATGTTTTTAAGTCCTCTTGATATGTTTTCCAACTTCTGTTCATATTCAGTAAGAGATCTTTGTGAATTGGATCAGTCATTGGATTTTTTGAGCCATATTTTTCACATGAGGTTTCTTTAGAAGCCATTAAATCATATTTAATAGTCTGCACTGCATCTAGGGAATCAATCTTAAGAGAGGTTCTATAGTCAGTGACAAGTGTATCCATTAAGTTGAATGCACTTTCCACTAATGGGCCATGGAAGCAGCTAAGGCAGGCTTTGACCAATTTAGCCAATGTAGGATACTTATAATCATTTGTGAAATCATCTTTTAAATTAAAAACTTTAGACCAATATTTATCAATTGTACACTTGACTTGATTTCCACTTTCATCAGATGTGTAGAGCATTTCTTTGGTGATATCAATATCACTCTGGTATAACCTTATTTCAGCTTCTACTTTTGACTTTTCATTATCACTAAAAATATGGGACATAAAAGATGATAATTTTTCAAAAGCTAATATTGTACTGGTTTTACCTCTTAGCTCTGAATCTAATGCTGTAAAACTAATTAGATATGAATTTTTAAGGGGTAATTTCTGTTTCATATGCTGAAATTTCAAAGTGAAATTCTCTTGCGTACATAAATAAAAAAATATTTCAATAAGAGAAACGAAAAATTTACACGTGCATCAATAAATGAAACGAAAATTTTACACAGCGGAGAAAAAAAAGTTGCGAAGCGATCAATGACAAATAGCTAATACGGCGAAAAATCCCCCTTCTCTACTTATTGGCGCCACGCCAGTAGAGATAAGACCTTTGAACCCAGAGTCACGTGATCGCACATCTGGTCGCGAAGTCTCTCCCTTTTTTTTCTGCCGCGCCTACTTGCCGAAAAGAATCCAGAAGAGAATGTCTGAGAAACGGGGGAATGAGTCATAACTCGCAATAAGGAAAGAACAAAAAAGAAGTTTTTCCCCCTTTTCACGCATTATCACTGCCTTTGGAGAAAGAAAGGAAAAGTTTTCACCACACACGCTGACCTTGCGTTTTCTGCTTTCAAAGCAAACAAAATCGCCCAGATCAAAATAAATAATTCATTATTATTCCTACTTCCTTTTGAACGACGATCCCCGGAATTTCCGGGTATCAAAGTTCAAAATCCCCGGAATTCCGGGGTTTCCCCGGAGCACAAACACCCCTGAACATTCCAAAAAAAAAAAAAAAAAAAAAAGCAAACTAAACAACGACGTTGAGCCGCAACAGCTTCACAGCACATAAAGAATAAATATATACAAATACAAAACATTCCTGTTGTTACATGTTACAAATTCTTAGATTTTTAACATGTTCCGTGTGGTAGCGTGAACTCCACACTTAATGTGTTTTTATTGTTCGTATCGGCAATCAAATTTTGTTTTACACAAACGAAAACAACCCGCAGAAACAAAAGTAAAATAAAATAGAATCTCATTTTTTTGCTTAGAAAATATAAAACATGCAAAATTGCAAGCGTATAATTAACAACTTTCATTTAACATTAAATTAAAACATTATAAAAGTACTATAAATTTTGGCGCGGCCCAGGCGCCCTTGTGCGGTGAACAATTTTGCCACCCTCACGCGGTGGCTTCGTGCTTGGAAACCTGTTTAAAAAAAAAAAAGTGTGGCATTTTTGCTTCCATTGGTGTGGTATTTTGCCATCTTCCTCCTCTTTTCTCTTACAAAAAATACTATTTTTGCTGTGATGTTGAAAATAAATATTTGGTGAAATGTATATACCAAATAGCAAAGGCAGTTTATTGATGTGAATGCATTCATAATTTGCAATATTGCTTTGATGTTGGAATGCAATTTCGAAATTTTTATTACAAACCTTCATACAAGCCAAAGTATGTTCCCAATTTGTAACCTTATTTAATGAATCTTAATCATTGGAAATTAACATCGAGGAGCAATTCTTCAGGAAATAAATGCCTGCTCTATTTTTTGGGAACACTTTGTAGAGTAAGATGAAAATCCAGATTATTTGAAAAGATCCATCACTACCGAGAAAGCTCAATGTTGATAAATAATTATTTTATGGCACCTGCAATGGCCAGAATTTTGCATAAACAACTGACCATGGTGCTTTTTCTTAGTCACAGCACTTTAAGATTTATCTCACACTAATTATTCAGCTGGTCTCTAAATTGGGAACACTGCAGTAAATTAATTTTCTTAATTTGTTTAATAACTTCATTAGATCTGTTTGGACTTCTTTAGGAACGGCCTTTTTATCCCCTGGAAGTAATTTAGCGATAGAATCTTCACTCACATTTTGGTTTATTAGACCTAAATTTTGTAAAGCATGTAACTCCTATTTTTCTTCCTATTAGTTTACAATTCAAAATTACAAATACCATCCCAAATTAGATTCGTCAAATTCAAAACATGACATTATTCTATATCCACAATGATGAAAAGAATTCATTCATTCATTTTTTTTAATGCATTGATGATAAATGTGGAACAGAATAGATATAATAAACTATTTTTGATTTCCATGTGTACAAAATAATGTTGAGGGAGGTGCAAGTTATGCTTTTCTAAATAGGGTTCTTATAAAAGATTTCTGTTGCTTTCTTTTCCCCCCAAACCTATTTTAATTTATGTGATCCAGCATTATGAAACCACTTGGATTGATATTTACATGCTTTATTTGAAATTGATATGTTTAATGTTTTTCAAGATGAATTTCGTAATCGATTTTTTAAAGCCTTTTCCACACTGAAAAGTAACGAGATGAATTATTATACAGATGCAAATATAAGGATTCCTTTTAATGTTTAGAAATCTCAGTAATAATTGCAGTCTGTTATGATTCATAAAAATTAGTTCTGCTGTGAAGTTTCTGCTATTATAATAATCTTTATTCAATAAGAATGTGAAATTGATGTATTCTACACAAAAGCCTGTCAAAGAGGACATACTTTTTTCACAACATACTTTAAAAAAAAAAAAAATCTTATATAATTGTGCGCTGATGATATAATATTTTCAGGATTTTATTAACAGTTAAATCAATTAATTTTAATTAAGTATCATAAATTATAACTGGTGGCATCTGATAGTGAATTTAAAAAGGAGAAAATTACCACAAAAGCCAATAATATGATGAATTTTGCAATATATTAATGACTAAAAAACAGAAAATAATGAAATAAGTTTTATAAAAACATTTTTTATGAATATATTAAAAAGTGATCAAAATCTAAAATAAAATTATCAAAAATTTAGAGGTAAAAATGCATAGATGCAATATCAGAAGACGGAAACAATACTAAATGGAAAATAAGTTATAATGGATATCGTAGGAAAGAAAATTCTTAAACATTCACTGAAAATTAAATACATTGTACATGTAATTCAAATTCCAATTAAGTATTCATGTCAGTGCCAAGTATTAGATTTGATATCCATATTTTCATAAAAAAATAATAATTTTCTTTTTAATGATATATTAAGACAGAGTTTCCAGAAGCTTTTTCAGTACTTTTTTTTCTGAGCTAGCATTTCATTAGTATTCAAAGAATGAAAGGGAGATCTTTCCGTACTAGATTTTGTTGCTCCTATATAACAAAAAAAAAAAAAAAAAAAAAAGAGGGAATGTGTAGTAACGCATTGTAAGGTGGGTTTTGTTGATAGAAGCACTGGCCATTTATCTTTTTTATCAAAGCCTTTTGGGTCAAATGGGTTAGTGGTAAGTTTTGGAATCAAAAGAATCGGGTTTGAAACCCAATTCCACTTGAAGAACTATCATATAAATGGATGTTAAATGTGTCAATTTAAACGAAATCTCGATAACAAGGATCAAATGTCTTCCTGCTTTTGAGGAATAAAAGTTTGGAAAAAGAAATATAGCTTAGATATCATATTTATCTGAATGTAGTTCAAAATTAAGTTTCAAAATAACTTGTATGTTACTTTAAAATAGGGTGTAAATATAATTAATTTAAACCAAAATATTTCATTTCTTATTGCTGCTTGTAAACAATAATCAATGATACCTTACTACACAATGAGTGCAAATTCTTCCAAACAGATCCTAAATGGATAATTCTGAATGCCGATCTCTGCTTTGAAAAAAAAATCACAATTTACCAGGATACACAATAAATTGTGATGATGTTTTTCAGGAATCAAGTGTGTGTGATTGTGAAGAACTTTCTCTACTACAGATAGACAATCACCATAGAACAATACTACTTTTTTCTCAGAATATCTAACAAATGAAGAAATTGCAGATACATACAATATGCATCGCAGTAAGTCCCTAAGTCTAAAAACTGCATGATAAAATGAATTTAGCTTTTCCTCTCTTCCCTATTTAGGAATTTTCCTTTATCATTGCTGTCGGCATCCTACAGAATTACTATTTCACTGTTATTAAAAGAAAAAAATCATTTTGTAAAATTTAGAATTTGATTTCAATTTATTCATTGTTTGCTATTTCCAATTTGGTCTCTTTCGAGAATGTGAATAGTTTGACAGCATTTTCAATTTAGAGAAATATGCCCAATTCACTTCTTATTTTGCTCAACTTCTACAGCACGGCTCTTGATAAATAATTGTATTTGTATCATGGTTAATGAACTTTTAAGATACAATTCCTAAAATATGGAATCCATACTTTATTGGCAATGGCTTTTTGTCAGCAAAGACATATGTACATCAAATCTATGATTGTCTCAGCTACAATGAAGAAATATTTAGATAAATAAAAAGAAATGTAACTGCTTAGATTTTTTCCCTTCTGTTCAACATTCCCTGAGCTAGTTTTATTTAGGAAACAGAAATAGTCCAAATACATGAACATGAACCAACGTTAGGCACCTCAGAAGCCTTGATCAGAAAGTGTATGAGAATAATTTTTTTTTATTCTGGCTCTTCAAAGAAATAAAAACAAAACAGTAATAGCTGTTTATCTTTTTAATTATGATCTGTACATTTTGGAGTGACACACAAGTTTTTAATATTTCCTCATATTTGGACGATAGCAACACTGAATGAAAGCACTTTATACAAAGAGGATTTTCTAAATGATGAACAATGGCAAGGCAATTTCTCTTATTTACAACTAGAATATTACACAAATCTTTTTCAGAAACATTTAAAAGTGAAGTCAAAAATGAAAAGAAAGAAACTGTTCTTTCACCTAAAACGGTGCAAGACTTTGGTATGCTACAAAAATTTTTGCAATTTTTTTATCTACTTTTTCACAAGTTAAATTAAATATGAGTTAATGAAAATTCATAAAGATGAACCTCATGCACACACCAAACACATCTTTCACTTTTTCTACTTGTGATTGTACAGGATTCAAAAATCTCAAATGATGTATAATGGAAATAATTATTAGTGGATTCACAAGTCAAATAGTGAAATATGATGTTGTCAAATCAAAAACTGTCTTTGTCTTCATATGTGTTGGACAACACTCTTCAAGAAAAACAAAATGGTGCTTTTGTTTAATTATGGAATTGTAGCTATTTATAACAGCTATAGAGCATTCAATACCTCATTTAGGAGGATTTCTCAGTCGCATGGTATAAGGCGATGCCTTTTGCTGTTGTGCAGCTGCAGCTGCTGCAGCAGCGGCTGCTTGTTGTTGCTGCTGTCGTGCAACCTGCATAGCTGCTTGCACAACCTGAGCATTCGACTGTGAAGTGGTCAGTGTTAAAGCAGACGTTGAACTGCATGTTGCAACAGTATGCATAACAACATGAGTTGAAGAAGGGACTGTAGAATCAGAAGCAACTTGCTGAACAATAGTTGCTGTAGGAGAAAGAATGCTCGAGACCTGTGCTGTATTCTGCTGTTGGATTCGGTTCTGGGTATTTTGGAGTGCAGCTGAAACCACCTGTGACTGAGGTTGAACTTGAATTTGGACCTGCTGTTGCTGGCCTTGTGCGGCACGAACAGCAAGAGTCACGGCCTGAGGAGTTAATCCAGACTGAGAGGCAGCTACCTGCTGCAGAATCGCAGCTGTTTGTTGTTGCCCAACAACAACAGCTGGTGTTCCCTTTAGGACACCACTGGTGGTTAAAGTTGTAGATGGTAAAGTTGTTGTTTGAGCTTTCACAGAACTAGAAACACCAGGTTCACCTCTCAGAGTAACAGACTGCTGTTGTTGCTGAGGAACACTTGGAAGACTTGGAGTTGCTGTCACAACCTGAAATGGAGATAAAATATAAAGCAGAATTCTATGCTTATTTAAAATGGAGTATGAATCAACTCTTAAAGTAAAAGATATATCTACATATTTTTACCATTAAAAATATCAATTAATTCAAGCAATAAGCCAAGAGAATAGGTCTATTTTTGACAAACTGCATTAACAATACAATATTCCTAATTAGAAAAAGGTACAATACATAAATATTGTCAGATATTGAATTGAAAATACAGTGGAAGGCAAAATGCTTAGATAAACAGTATTTACGAAAGTATGTGTCATGAGAATCAACTTGACAGTGCAGTTCTTGATTACTGCACTTGAAGTGACTACATAGAAACCAGTTTGCAGGTATTTGTCACTTACAGCAACTGAATGCTGGACATGACACTTGAAAAGAGATGAATATTATGCTTTGGAAAGTAAAAATACAACACACAGGAATCATTTAACACAAACAAATAGTGAATGCTGCTACTGTTAAATCCAGATTTAGGCCAGCATTTTTGACTATGTGGTCAACCTTATAGAATGATAATATAAATTACACACACCATTCAAATAATAAAAAGAAACTCCTACTACATTAATGATCAGATAGCATATTTATACATTATTACAGAGCTTCAGATATCTCAAAAAATTGCTGCCAGGTCTCCTCCCAAACAACTGCATCCAAAAACATGTTACATGTGTCCACTAAAGAGGATTTAAATAATATATATATATATATATATTTAAATCTTACCACTACCATTATTCAGAGCTTGATTGAGCTGAATGTTTCTTCAAAAAAGTCCACTCTTCTGGTAGCAAACACAAAATGTTAAGTTAGAACCATGCAAGGGATTGAATAAATACCATTTTTATTTACATTAGCAAAACTTTTGAATTTGTTAGGAAGAGAATGCTATTTATAAATGCTAGAAATCTGACTTTATGTCGTCAATTGTTCAGTAATATTTATGTACAAAATTTTGCATCACTTAATATATCACCAAAATACTGTTAATTTGATTTGCTGCTGTATATAAAAATAAATGAAGAAATCTGAATCGCAACATCACACATATAGTACTGTGCAAATTAATTGGAACAAACTTCATTTTTTATAAAATTCTTTTTTTTTTCTCGGGAGTTTTCTGCCTTAAACTCATTTAAACTTCTTACAAAAAGGGGTTGGCCTTGACTAGTCTAAACTGGTTTAACCATGTGATCATCACATGTACAACATTTTACCATCAGTTGTGTTTCAGCTGCTGCAAGAAGCAATCGATCGAGTGAACTGTCTTGTTCTAACATGTATAAAAAAAATGAATATTATTCCCAGGAAAAGTATTAAAGTTGACATCTTTAGTCAGCATACTTCTAGAACTGTGGGGCTTCTAGGACTGAAGCAATTGGAGTTGGAAAATCCAGTTTTTTAGGATTATTAATCAGCAAATAAATTTTGGGACAATTTCTCCAAAATGAAAGATAAAAGTGGATGCAAACACATGACAGCACCTCAGACAGACAAATTTCTTGTACGAAATTATAAAATGCATCTTCGCAAAACAAGTATAGATCTTTAGAGAGGATTATTAGCTACTGGTATGAGCGCTGATTCATCAACAGTATTATTGAGTATATGTGTATATATCTCTCGTTTTATTAAAATAAACTTGTAAAAAAAAAAAAGAATATGTGACTGTGACCTTAATGATGATGATCATCATCAGAGCTTTTTTTCAAAAGAATCTGATGTTCAAGCAGATGACAGTGAAGCAGACTTAATAGTAATGTAATATCAGAACAAGTAATGTTTGATAGTGTCATCTGAGGATGAAAACACTGAAAATATCAATGATCCTGCTGATGACGGTGGTGTGAGTTGTTCACTAATCACAAAAAATAATGAGAAGATTATCTATGGGAAGCATTTAATTGAGATTATGCATTCTGTAACAAGAAATCCCCAAAGATTGATTTCAATACAACAGGTGGAGAAGAGCTACTAAAATTTTTGGACTTTTGCTGGCTTTAAGGTCAAAAAAGAGCCTTTTGCAATTTACACTTTTTATACTATTCACCACCAGTTCCTTTTAATTAGATCCTTATACTCTCTCAGGGTGTGTAGTGAGAAACTG
Source organism: Argiope bruennichi (assembly GCF_947563725.1). Taxonomy (NCBI): domain Eukaryota; kingdom Metazoa; phylum Arthropoda; class Arachnida; order Araneae; family Araneidae; genus Argiope; species Argiope bruennichi. Next base: position 142,763,386 of record NC_079154.1, read on the forward strand.
AAGAAAAAAAAAGTACTTTTAAGCACTTTAATCTCAAAAATTAAGCACCTTTGTATAAGCATGCATATGTAAACTGTGTATTTTACAGGCATAGTATTTTTTTCTGTTTTATAATAATGCATAAATTTTATTGGAAAAAAAATTCTTAAAACTTAATTTTAAATGCTTGTTCTTTAAATTTTAATATTTATTTCTGTATTTGCACAACGTCTTCTATTGTAAAATTATGCCTGTTGGGATTCGACAAAAATATAGAAATGATTATAAAAATAAAAAAATATCAATACAAAAAAAATTAAGTTAACTTTTATAAGAATAACAATAAAAATCTATGAACTTTTTCAACATTTCTTAAAATTAAAAAAAAATCATCGAGATAGATGCAACATTTCTGAAATTGTCGATAGTCATGTAGAAGATTAGCACGACCAAATATTTTTTATGTTTAATTTTTATATAAGCAACAACAAATACGATTAAACATGGCTGGGATGGAAAGAGTAAATTTCTACCTGCACTGACTCATTCTATTAAGAAATTTTATTTGCCATCTTATAAAGTTAAGAACTAAAGCATTCCCATGTCTATCATCATATGATTGGCGAAACTGCCATGATATTGATGATGGAACAATGCCATGTTCTAAATGAGATTTTAAAATCATTTTAATAGAAAATAATAGCAGCATTCACAAATGATCAGACTAAAAAAAAATTGCCTTATCACCTCTTATTTCTAAAGTGTAGTAAAGACCTTTTTTGAACGTTTAACGATCCTAAAATTTAATGAAAACCTGCTTTTTAACTTATAAGCAAAATTCATACTTAAAAAATTACAGAAGAAATGTTATATATATTTTATCAAGAGATGAATATTCTTTAACAAGTTCTAGTTTTCATAAATAACGGAAAAAAAATTCATGAAATCAGCTCCGTAGTAGGAACCAAAACAAAAAATAAGTCAGGGGGAGAATTTCTCCCAAAACTTTCAAGCATACTTCCAGAAAATGAGAATTTACCAGCGAATTTGGGTTTTAGATGCATTCTTCCCAATTGATTAAAACAAAAATTCTGACTCAAAATAACATACCACGTTTTGATATATTTAAGTCAGTGCATTTTTGAGTTATCACGTTTACATGTTTCTGAAAATACAGACCAACATACAGTAAACCCATGGTTGGATTTACCTCAAAATTTGACAGATGTTTATACTATAGAAATTAAATCTGTGTACCAAATGTTACCCCTCCAGCTGTCTTCGTTTTGTAGCTATCATGCTAACTTATATTCGAACAGTCGGACAGACTTCCTCTAAATGGATATTGCTGAAAATTTGATCAAAATCTAAAAATTTGGTGTGACGACCGTATACCAATTTTCATTCCAAAAACACTTTTGCCTAGCTTAAAGTGTTTTTGGCTTATTTTTATCACAGACAGATGTTTTCCAAAAATGTGTTTTTCGAATTCAAGGAAGTTTGAAACGTAGAGATTCTTTAAAATCTCACGTTCGAATTGTTTGACGTTTGCAACATTTTCTCTAAATTTTTTATAGGAGAACGTAAAAATCCAATTGAAGAATTTTATTATTAAGTCCTCTTTGAAGCCAACAAGACAATATATCAGATTACTTAAAAATTTAATAAAATTTATCAAATGAATGAACTGCTTAAAAATTTGTTAAATTTAAATAATAAGGAAAAAAAAAAGCCCCCTTCCCTTATATTACAACAATTTTAACAACTGCAAAATAATGCCATTCAACAATTCGAAAAAGTAATACTATTTTGAATTTCATTATTATAAACTATGCCCAAAACTAATTTCACAAAAATTATTAAAAAAAAAATTAAAAAATACATTCAACCAAACAAAACTTTTATCATTGAAAAACTATTCATTTTTAACCTTTAAAATGGTGTTAAAATAATTTTTCTGTAATAATATGCTTTGATGTTATGATGAAAACAGGTTAAAATTCTATTTTTTAATTAAACTTCGAATTAAATGTTTGAGAATTCCATTTTTAGTGGGTCTCTAATGCCCCCAAAAATAACTTCCAAAATTTCATGCTCCAATGGTTTTATGCTGGATATTGTTCAGGTCAAGTCTTTATATATAAAGGGAGATTTCATTGGGGAAAAAAAAATTTCTATAAGAATTATAAAAAGAAAAAAATCATTATAAAATCAGAAAATCTAAGCCCTGAAAATAATTGTTAAATCCTTTTTTCTTTTAATTCTTTAAAAATGTCAAGTACCAGATCCAGTAGTTTCTTTTTCACTTAATCAAAACAAATTTGGCAAGATTAGTTCAACAAATAAAAATGTTCAAATGGATGGGGACATTCAAAAAATTCTGTGAAAGATATCGCGACCAGTGAAAATTTAAGGTTTCAAGTAAAAATTTCATACTAGATGTTACGCAATTGACTTTTGTATTTACATACCACAATTAATCACAATTCAATATAGTGCAGTTGTAGTTCAATATACCTGTAGTAGGTCATTCAAGCGTTTGCACCAAAACGACATATTAATAAGAATGATGATCAAATATGTTACTGTTTTTAAAGCAGCTTTTCCCAAATTTGATATATTGTTTTAATGTATCAAATTCAACCTGGTGTTTTCTTATTTTCACGTTGATCGGACCATATCGCATATTCTTCTTTACAACAAATAAAACTTACCAAGTGTAACAAATAAATTCTTCAAAACCAAAAAATAAAATTCAAATGTTTTTCGATTCACAATAAGTATGCATAGTACACATTTCGTACTGCCCCTTCTGGATAGCTATTGTAGTATTTTAATAAATGTTAGGAAATTTGGGCATTAAGGTTATAAATTCCAAATTATTTTGTCTCCCATACTTTATTGAAAAATGATGCAATGCATTTTGAACCTGCTTTTGTGCGTCATTAGTATGAATAAATCACTTCGCATGACATTAAACATTTAACTATTTAATTGGTATCGTATCTGACATTTATGTAACCTAGCAACTGTAGCTAATATACAAAATTTTAGAATTAAGACAAAAAAAAAAAAAGTGTCGTTTTGTTTGTAAGATGTTTTGATTCGGTATTGGTCTCAGGTCCTGTAATGACCATTTATGTTTTTATAAGTTTTCCCCGTCATATCTGTAAATAGTTCATCATGTGTTCAATTCTATTTCCTCATAATAAATTGTGTTTAAATTAAACCTTTCCTTTTGTCGGACCCAATCTTTGGAGACTTTTTATTTGTCATCATTTCCACTGCAATACTCTGATATCAAACGTCTGAATTCCCAGCCATTTTATAAAATATCATTGTAACAATAAATAACAATGCACATTGTTGAAAAAAAAAAAAAAGAGTGGAGAGAAAAAGAACCATTAAGCATTATCTTAATTTGCGCTGGAATCCGATATACTTAATTGAATTATACCCTTTTCTAAGTTTTTTTTTCATACATCTGGAACAAGCCTTTGCGACCACAGGGGTGTTTGTGGGACCCCAAAAAATCCCCGGAAACTTTTACGGACTTACTACCGGCATTTTGGAGTTTCGAGAAGGGGGGGGGGGAGAAATGAAAAATTACAATTATGAAGTATTGAATGACCTAATTATAAAAGTTCAATGAATTACTTTTTTTGCAAAATTCATAACCATAAATTTTCAAACATATAAACTACTACATTTTATGCAAATATTTTAAATTACCTGAATTAATTCTTTAAAAAAATTATCTAATTTCTGCTGCTTTTTTTTTTTTATTTTCTGATGTTTGTGGGCTTGTCTTTCTTTTGTGGTGAACTTCATAATTGCAGGAAGGTTGACTTTTATTTTCCTCATTTACAGTTGAAGAAATTTCATCGAGAACTGCACATGCAGAGGTAGAAGCAGTTTGCTTTTCTGCTAATGTAGAAGGTTTTTCAGAGACTTTTATAGGTGACTCATCTGAAATACATGTTTTTAAGTCCTCTTGATATGTTTTCCAACTTCTGTTCATATTCAGTAAGAGATCTTTGTGAATTGGATCAGTCATTGGATTTTTTGAGCCATATTTTTCACATGAGGTTTCTTTAGAAGCCATTAAATCATATTTAATAGTCTGCACTGCATCTAGGGAATCAATCTTAAGAGAGGTTTTATAGTCAGTGACAAGTGTATCCATTAAGTTGAATGCACTTTCCACTAATGGGCCATGGAAGCAGCTAAGGCAGGCTTTGACCAATTTAGCCAATGTAGGATACTTATAATCATTTGTGAAATCATCTTTTAAATTAAAAACTTTAGACCAATATTTATCAATTGTACACTTGACTTGATTTCCACTTTCATCAGATGTGTAGAGCATTTCTTTTTTGATATCAATATCACTCTGGTATAACCTTAGAATTCGAAAAGAATCCAGAAGAGAATGTCCGAGAACCGGGGGAATGAGTCATAACTCGCAATAAGGAAAGAACAAAAAAGAAGTTTCCCCCCCCTTTTCACGCATTATCACTGCCTTTGGAGAAAGAAAGGAAAAGTTTTCACCACACACACTGACCTTGCGTTTTCTACTTTAAAAGCAAACAAAATTACCCAGATCAAAATAAATAATTCATTATTATTCCTACTTCCTTTTGAACGACGATCCCCGGAAATTCCGGGGATCAAAGTTCAAAATCCCCGGAATTCCGGGGTTTCCCCGGAGCACAAACACCCCTGGACCATGATTTTGAATTCTCATTTTCAACTTGTAGGGAAAGAAAGAAAAAAAAAAAAAAAAAAAAAAAAACCACTGAACTAAAAGCTTTCTTTGTTTTCACGAGAAAATTAAGCACTTTTTAAGGACCTTGTCTGAAAATTAAGCACTTTTAAGGTGCTTAAAAATGGTTTTCAAATTTAAGCACTTTTCATGACACTACGCACACTGTCTCTTTTATTCACAGGAATGGTTTTTGAATTAGTAAATCAAATACTGTATAGCCATCACAATGGTTATAGCTTTTGAGAATTTTCATGGAAAAACTTGACAAAATGTGATAATTTTTACTTTCAAACCTAAAACTGATGCTTGATTTCATATGGCAGATATAAATAATTGAGGAAAAAAAAAAAAAAAAATACATGCTTCTTTGACAACAATAGTCAAATTGAAAGTGTACAGTAATGTTGTTAAGTTTGAGCAATGGGATGATAATTCATTCCAGATCAATAAAAGAATATTAGTATTTTAGAATGCATGAAACTTATACAAATCGGCTAATCAATAACTCAAATCCATGATTGGAAATCAAAATTGTTTTCCATCAGAAACTTTTTTCTCAATATTTCTATTCTTAGGAAACATATCTAAATAATTCATATTTTCTCTTGTTATTTTTAAAAAGCTACACAGGAATTTTTATGAACATAATACTTTCAACACGAATTACAAATGAAAATTCAAGCATTCAGAAGAAATGCAATACTTACCACAGGTAAGTTTTGAGGAATTGCTTGTTTCATTGCCTGCTGTATCTGTTGCACTGTCATTGCTGTAGGCAATCCTTTTACTTGCTGGGTACTGCCTACCTGAGGATTGTGTTGAACTATCTGAACTGCATTCATAGATCCTGTTAATGAGGTAGCAGCTATGCTCGCCCCTTTACCTTGTACCTGAAATAAAAAGACAATTATTTAAAACTCTTGAGAAGATAACAGGAAACTAAATATATAAAAAATTTTAAGTTACAATTTTATTTTTTAAAGAAATGCAATATAATTTACATTTCATTTCATTATTTAGACACATTACTTTAATATAAATTAATTTGTAATATTTCAATAGATGTGATTTAAAGAGGAGAAGATAATCATTGCATATTAATAAAAACAGCTAACTTCTTAATGGACTTGGCTAATTTCTTAGTTAGCCTTACGCACTCTTTCAAATTTATAGACAAAATTTCCATTACATGGGAAGTTTCTTTATATCCAATAGGTTGTTTCAATTTTTAAAAATTATAAATTCTAGAATTAGTTTATACGATAAATGAACTAAAATAAAGGAAATAATTTTTACATCTTGCCAATAATGAATAGTGTATGACAATTAATTCTATTTACAAATATTAGAAGAATATGACAGAGGCTGTTCAATTTTATTAAAATAATGCTTATGAAAATTAAATAGTTTGATTCAGAATGGCCATAAGTTAGTTCAATTTTTATCTTAAATATCAAAAGTATGATCCACTCTTGAATAATTAACCTGAAAAAAGCAATTATAGAAATTACATTGTTGTGGTTGAGTTGCTTAGGGCCAAACTCGCAGAGTTAGGGTTCGTAGCCGTGTAACATAACCACTAGACAAAAGTGATCACTCATGTCCGGAGGTTATTAACTGACTTATGAAGCTACCACCACAATACTCCCTCACCAGTGAGTCGGCGGTAAGATGAATAATATTCATCCTTACAGAAGCCACATGAATTTCCACATTTTAAAGACCATATTAAATCTACAATTAAGCACTGAAGACACAATAAATAGCATAATAATATTATTTCCAGCTGCTAAAATTGCTGAAGATTCTTTCTATATATGGTAATCCTGCTTCACCAAATTGCAAAGAGAAAAGACCTTAGATTAATAACTTCCTCATATCAACACTCCTTTCCTTTTGGTGGATTTCTTCAGGCAAAATCAACAGTCTAACTGAATGGTTTTGAAACAAGCCAAAATATGGTAAATAAAATGCCATTCTTTTCTCCGTTTAAGTAGTTGAATTGGTTCTTAAACAGGCTTTTTAATTTGCTACCCAATTAAAAGCCTGGGAGATAGTTGGAACATTAGTTTTCTGTGTTTAAATAAAAGGCTATCAATTTGAGAGGGAAAGCTTGAATTGAAAGCCTTAGATATTAAAAAGTTCTGAACATTGAGTTACCGAATGTTAAGATAATTGAATTATATCAAAAATAAATTTGAAAAAAAATTAAATTTACAAAATATAAATGCTTTAATATATATTTAAGTGAAACTTTATAATTTTTTAAAGGTATATTAAATAGTAGGAAATGACTAGTAAAAATTACACTGATATCTGCACTTTATTATTTTTTTTTTTGAATAATCCAGCTTTGTTGGTGGAAGGGGAATCTTTAAAATACTGGCAGACTGATAAAAAATTTTTCCCAAGTGAAACAGCAATAAAAAAATGCATTTAAACTTAACACTTGAGATAAAATCTTAATTTTAAACTTAACTTTCATTCTTTTTCCTGAAAATGGACTTCTAAAATGCCATCTAAAATCATAGACAAACATACTTTTTGGGGGAGGGGGGGGGTCTGCAAATTGGGGGAAAATGTGTGTAAATGTTGCTTAATCTTCCAGGACTTAATGAAGAATCACTTTGTTGGGGCACCCCAAGAATTTTCAAGGACTATAGGAAACATTATACAATCTAACAAGAAAGAGTTTTACATTCTGTAAGCATGATTATATTTGTCATTCAAAAAAAATTAGTGATGATGCTAAAATGCCTTTTCAGTGAACATATTTTAGCTAAAAATTTGATAATATTCAAGTACAGTAAAAAAAAAAAAAAAAAAAAAAAAATCTATCAAATTAAGGTCTAAGTGTACATACATATCTGCATCATCAGAGGTCTACAAAAAGTGAATAGAAGAAACAATAAAACAACACTATCTTCTAAGTTAAAACATTCAAGATTGAGCTGTTTCAAATTAAACAAAACAACACAATGCAGTAAATGCATACTTATTATACACAATTATTACGCAAAATAACAAAAACACAAAGATAAACATTTTATATGATAATAATAAGAACATTATTATTATCATATAAAAATGTTCATGAATTTATATTTCCAATGAGTTTAATTACAAAACTAGGTAATAAGGAAAATAAATAAATAATTATAAAATTCATTTCATTAAAATTTTATACACAACAAACTAAATTCCACTTTGAAATTTTTTAAACAGTATTTTCACCCGCATAAGTAGTTAAAATTGCATATCAATAAATTTTTCAGTACCTATCTACTAATATTTGCAAAGTATTATTCAATGAACAGCACTGAAAACTGGCAGCAGCTCTTATAATTAATTTAAGAAAGCAATTTCCTCCCCCATTTTTTGATTGTTTCTTGCGCAATATTTAGGTAAACAAGTAATTCTATTCACTGGTGATTTATTATATTTTGTGGTTGCAATTTGAGAAGGAAACAAAAAATTATTTCTCATATTTTTAATAAAAATGGGTATTTCAAAAACAGGGCATTGAAGTTTTTTAGATTGCTTAGAGAACTATGCAAAATATATATTAGGTATACTAAGTATTTCTTCAATTATCACTGATTCTAAACCAAATTTTTACAAAATATCCAAGCTGAAACAATAATTTATAGAACTAATATTGTTATTTAAGTTTGGAATTATTTCTAACTGACATAATTCAGTTTTATAGAATAGAAAATTTTATACTGTAATTATGAGCACATAACATTTTCATAGAGTAACTATTGTAAAAATTGGAATGCAGTCTAATTCTAATAATAGAGAATATAAGCTTTAATACTTTACCTTAGCAAGTTGAGTTAAATTAGACTGTGCTTTGCTTTTACGGGCTTGACTTAAAAGCTGCTGTTGCAACTGAAATTGTCGAATCTGTTGATTAGTGAGACTAGCAGTTGCTTTGGCTGGAACAGCACCAGCTTTCCCCTAAAATTGCATTTCAATATCAAAATATAATTTCTAGTTCAAGCATCAGGGTTGCCACTCAAATCTGGAAAAAAAATTCCCTGTGTTTTCCCTGTATGTATATTCAAGATATGCGGAAATGCACAAACAGCACTCGTGTGTTAGTTATAATGCATTATGGTTTTAAAGAGAGGAAAAAACAAGGAAAGGAAGCAATAAATTAACATTATTGGAGAACAGCATATTCAAAAGTTTATATTTACATGCTGAAATTTTTTTAAATCTTTATTATCTAGAATTTAACAAGACAAAACTTATGTATTAAGGAGTGATGGTGGTATATTACTTCTCAAGCTCTTTAAATGTAATCCACACAAAATTAAAAACTCAGGTGAAATAAAACGCAATAATTTGATTATTACTTTTTATTTATTTATTCAATTTTGCCAATTCAAGCATCTGACCATCAATTTCTGCAGATTTGTCAGCCATAAGTTTCATAGAGCTAATGGACCTAATCCATAACAAATAAGGTACTGCAATTCTGTACGGCCTAACACATATTTTTTTAAATCCTATTCCACTTCCAGTGTATGGGAAATTTTTTCCACTGAATGAATTAAAGGACATATGTCACACAATGAGTTTTACTGCCCATAATAATTCAGCTTTAAATGATTGTTCTTGAACTAAAAAGTTCGAAATTGGTTTATTTTTGGATATTTGACATTTTTGGATTTTGTGTCTTTTCCTGTATTCCTTTTAGATACTAAGTCCAATGCCAACGATAACTGGAATGTAGTTTTGTATGTTTTCCACTTTTGACATGATTAATAAATTTTCTTAAAGCAGTATTCAATAATTGGATTTTGAGGACCTTTTTGAACCCACTTAGCAAAATCGGGAATGCTTTTTTATCTTTCCAATTAAATATGGATTTTGAGCAGCTCAATACTTTAAAAAAATTCTCTAATCTATTTTAAGATCACAGTTTCTCAAATAATAAACAAAACATTCAATAAACAAGTATGGTTGGCTAAATACTGCTGCGCTGCTTCAGTAGATTGAACATTGCCAATTCCACCAGAAATGTATTCTATTCTTTCATGCAGTTGCAGAAATCTCACATTTGCTCATTAGCTGCAATTCAGGAATCTCATGGAAAAAGAACAGTTATCTCGCAAATCAAAACCAGAAAAATCTCTGCAGAAAAAAATGCATTTCTGCATTACACAAGCGCCAATGGTATTCAGTTTTTATAAGCTATACAACTGCAATCTTTCATTCTTGCAATCTTTAGTGATGGGTATTTTTTAAATGAGGAAAAATAACTAAGAAACTTAAAATTCTCTGTTAATATGAAAATTTTCAAATTCCCTTGTATTTTCCCGTTTTTTTTTTTTAACACAAATTTTAACTTTTCTGTGTTTTCCTTGTTCTCCTGGTGGTGTGGCAACCCTGAACATATCACGAAATTATTAAATTATTATAAAAGGTAATATATGAATTATAATGATTATTATTAAATAAAAATAAATACTGATGGCCTAATTTAAAAAAAAAAATTGTTACAGGATCTAAACTCATCACATTCTATGAATCATTTTCTATCTGCTAACAGTTCCTTATCTCCAACATTTTAAAATTCTAATCTACCATTTGTAAACCTAGAATAAAATAATAGCATTTCTTGAAAATGAACAGCATACTTGACCTTATTGTATTTTATTTGTTAGCACAGCATTTAAAAATATCAACACAGAAATTCTCAGAAATCCCTCCTTCCAAAGATGTATGCTCAATTCAGTGAAATTATATAATAAAGCAAATTAATTACAGAAATTTATTTAATTTTTCTATTCACACAATTAATCTATATACTTCACACGATTGTTAAAACATATCTGTGGATGCAAAAGTAAATATTAATAACATGCCTTATTTGAAATGAAAGTGCAATCATTCATTATATAGCACAGATGCTTCTAATTATGAAATTTAAATGTAACTAATTTCTTTTAGTTATTTTTAAAAGTTACTAATCATAAGTGATTATAAAAAGAATTAGTAAACAGCTTCAAATATATGAATGGAGAAGATGTACCTGCGGAACACTGACATTGATGTTGACACCCCCAACTGTAACAGCGGAAACAGGAATAGCTAGGGAAGATGTGCCTGGAGCTGAAACTGTCTTTACTAAAGTAGCAGTGCCTCCTGTTATAGATACCTGTTGTGGTTGAACCTGCAACTGAGCCTGGGCAAGGATTTGAGCTGTAGTCAGCTAAAATTACAATTGGTTAATTATATACCAAAATTGGTTAATTATATACCATAAATATAACAAACTGTCATATTTAGACAAGTTTCTGTGTGTAAATATTTTTCTACAAATGTGAATGTTTTCTATACTATTATTTTATTATTCAGTTTGCATTGAATGTTATAAGATTTTCACAAATTTAAAAATTTAATTTCTTAACAGGTTCATAAAAATAGATATTAAGGTGCAAGCGTCCGGGCATAGGGGTAGCATGTTTCCCAGTGATCTGGGTATCCTGGGTTTGAGTCCCAGTTCGGGCATGGTTGTTCTTCCTGTGTTCTATCTGTGAGCTGCGTGAATGTGCCCTCCTGTAAAAAGGGATTGTGCAAGCAAATGAGTGATACGTGAGTGGCAAAGTCGTACTCTTGGCAACAGTTGGTGCTACTAAAAAAACACAACAAGAGACACATCCCCTATCGGCTTAAATCGTTGTCTTTGTAACAGCGGGCTTGTCTGCCACAAGAAACAACAAAAATAGATATTAAGGTTGTAGTCTACCAAACTTCTTTGAAAAATGTAAATATTTCAACACAGACATTACAAGTAAAAAAAAATGCAGAAGAGACTTCACTACTAAAATAACAGGATTTTATAATACCAGCCTATTCTTGAACTTCCATAACAATCAAATTTGACATTTAGATGATAAAATTATAATATATAGAAAGGCAAAGTCATTCTTTTAATTTTTCCTGCAAATTCCGAATTTAGATATTGTTTGAAGAGAAGAAAACATTCAAAGAGAGATCATTACATTGACTTGTGCTTGCTTCTGCAGCTGCTGTCTTTTCATGAGTTGTGTCATCTCAGCCTCTGTTATGGGCCGACCTTGCTTCATAGTAACTTGTTGTGCAACACGTTGCTGTGCTGCCACTGTCAAAGTCCCAGCAGTTCCAATAGCAACTTTAGCAGAAGGCTGAGAGGCTTGCTGCTGAACAGTCTGCAACCGTTTTAACTGATGCTGTTGTTTTGCAGCTTGCTCACTCTGATAGGAAAATATACAAAAGCAAGTTTTTAAAATTTTCCATGAATGAAATCTAAAAATAAAATTATGTCCTATTCTCATTCGCAAAGTGTCAGAAAATTAAAAAAGAAGAAAAAGTTATGGCAGTACTGTCCCCTATTAAAGAATCCTGAAAATGATCTTTAGGAATTCGAAAGTAATTCACACATTTACGATTTTAGTTAGGAGTCCCAGTAATAAACATTTTATATTTCAACTATCAAATTTGACAGTAAAGAAATCAGTTTCATACAACATAAATAGTGGTTCCCTTTGATCAAAATGAGTTGTCACTGATAAAAGAAAATAAAAATATCATTTCAGTTAAAAAAAGAGTCATCAAGCTCCACAATTATACAGATTCACTTTATAAGCATAAGTAAAACAATATTCAAGGTGTATTATTACTAACAAACAAAAATGTATTTGTTTTAAGGATTTTCCACTTTTCTATTAGGTAACAGAGAAAGAGATAAATAAAAATTCATACATGGAATAAATTTGACCAGCGGCAACATCAGTTAGGTTGCCTTCTTTGCTAGCTATGTTTTCTATTAGTTGTTTTTAATTCTGTTTGCTGTATGCTATATTGAAATGCAATTGCTATTTTGTTTTGTACCACATATTAGGTAAGTCAACCTTCTAACTCTCCGACCCGCCCTAAGGCACACGGATTTAAATCATAAAACTGAATGACCGGACCGCCGCAACAGCAATTGGCGGGAACTGTGGTTGAGTCCTAAGGGCCGCCACCGGCCACGGTACAACCCTCCCCAAAGGAAGTACGTCCCGTCATCGATGGGAGGAGCCAGATCCCCCACCTATTAGTGTACCCTCCAGGGTGGTGAGATCCAACCACCATGCCGGAAGCATCTCATCCTCATTTCGAGGTGCCCCCCCCCCCCCCGAGGGTCCCACATGTTAGGTAAAAAATTTTTTGTTTTTCCCTTGTGTGTGTGTGTGTATGTGCGTGTTACATTTAAGGCATTTCTTTCCTGGCAAATAGATTCTGCTGTAACAAAAATTACCTTAAAAGCAAAAAAGGTACAAAAGAACTTGTGATGTGCCTTGGCTCAAGTGACTATCAAGAAATAAATATTCTCACAAATGTTGATAAATCTAAGAAAGTGCCATAGTTCAAATCCTTTTCTTGTACAGGCTTTCATAATGAAAAACAATAGACATGCTTTCTGAGAAAATATGAAACTATGACGCAAAGCAAAATAATTTTTAGAACTAAAGATTCAATATGTACCAGCCTACTGCTCTCATTGCAAAATTTATTTATACAGACATAGCAAAAATATTATTTGGAAAAACATATCTTCTTAATTTCTGACATTTAAAAACTCAGCAAATATCCCATTGGAAGAGTTGGCTGATGAAATTAAGGATAAAAATGACCATATCATTTTTGAAATAAAGTTTTTTTAAAAGCAAAATTCAACAAAGGAGGTATGCCAAAGCTGGTAACAGTTCTCAGTACAACCTTAGCAGATTTAATCAAAATTTGGTTCATTAAAAATCATTAAAAAGAGGAGAGGAACATTTTAAAGATTCACCTCATCAATTTACCAACTACTTTTTGTATGCTTACCATTCCTGCATCTGTGATGAAATACATATTGGCCTTTGCCACAGACCAGAAAAATGTTTTGACTAAAAAGGTTCCCACAATGCCAAACATAAATCAAGCCGAGCTTCATATAAAAACTGGAAAAGCCAGAGATACCAAAAATTTCATATTCTGAAACAGTCAAAACTAAGCCAACAGCAACTGATTTACAGTACCTCAAATTCAAATAAATTCTTCCAGTGATAAATGACACTTGGATGCAGACAATGAAGAAGGGGGGGGGCATGAGCAAGGGTACAATGGCCAAGAGAATATGCGATTAAGCTGTTTCAGCTTTTCTTGTTTTATATTCGATTGATTTCCTTCTGTCCAACTCATGCGAGTTTCTTCATTATCAATGGTTTTCCACTGTAAGCTTTTACCTTTTTCTTTTCTTTCTTTCTTTATTTTTTGCCTCATTTCCAACAGAAATTGCATTACCATTTAAAATGCAATTTCTTCGGTGGAGTTGTCACAGCATTAAGAATAAACAAATTTAGTTCAGGCAATGACCATTTTTTACTTCCTTATTTTGGAGCTATCAAGAAACATGCTTGAAAAAGAGTTATTTCTATATTCAAAGCAAAGCCCAATGAAATAAGACCAAATAGTTGTCTTCTTATTGGTATCCAAAAAATATGTCAGACAAGAGTTATTTACAGGCAAGAAAAATATCCAACACATCTTTTATTTTTGGAGACTAATCTCCATAACTCTATTAACAGTAAATATTTTGTAGAATGGTAAACTATTTTCAATATATCAAACCCAATTAACATCACAGATATTGATACATACAGACTTTGGACTTCAATTTTTTATATTGCTCATCTTTTTAATGAAGCTGATTGTAATGTCTTGAACAGTTTATTTAAAAGTTAAGATTTACCCATTGTCATCATATGGTCAAAATTACAACAGTTTTTTGAGAACAAATGAAAGTATCTCAAAACTATTTATTGGATCCTAATTACTAAGGAATCGAATATATTTATCAGTTTGGTTGATTATCCTTCCACTGACTTGTAAAATCTCACAAATTATAGCTATGAAGAAAATATTGCAAAACAAAAGTTACCAATCATATAGAATGCTGATCGCGATAATTTCGGTTGGCTACGAAAATAAAGGGGGGGGGGGATGTATATTTTTATTTCCAAATGGATAGAACGGAAAAAATAAGAGAAGCAATCTGAAATTTCCTATTATATATATATATTAGGATTATTAAATTTTTCATTTAATGGACATTTTTTAAAAAATATATCAAAAGTCTACTTTAGTTACAATACAATAATTTTGTTTTATCATGCAAAAACAATCATAAAAATGAAACCATGAATACAACATAGACTAAAATTTAAAAATAATACAAACCCTTTGACGCAATATGGCATTTTGTCTAAGTGCTTGTAGCTGACTCATTCTCTGAGGAGTTACAGTCTGAGTATTTAGTTGACTAACAGCAGCTATAATAAGAAAAATAATTAGCACAGATAAAAAAAAAAAAAAAAAAAAAGAATTCTTTAGCAAATTCTTATAACTCAATAATGGATTTTAAGAAATTTAACCATTATTATTTTTCAATTACACCAATAAATATTATATGGCATTTATATATGGTATTGGCTGTTAAATGATGAGGAGAAATATTCCTTAAATCCAAATTAATGTTTTTTAAACATATTCATGCAAATGTTTTTATTTTTGAGCCAATTGAATAGTTTTATTGAATATAATTCCATCTTCTCATAATTAGGCCAGGTACCTAATTATGAGAAGATGGAAAGAGACAGCACAGAAATGAACTTTTCCTGATGTATAGTTAATAAAGAAATTCCTCAGCAGATCAACATTAAGAAATTATAGACTCTAAGAGACATGGGAAACACCAACAACCTTTATAAGGAAGGAATTACTATGTTTTTAAGGGGCTTTTAAAAAACAACCTTTTTCATTCTGAAAACTTCTACAGAGTTTGGTTGCATGAGTTTTCAATTATTTTTGTTTCTTTTGTTTTATTCTGAATATATCAACCACATTTGGCAACCAACTTGTTTTTCAAAGTAAATTTGTCACACTGAAAAGCAGTTTAAAGAATTCATATCATTATGTAAAAATTAATTTTAAACTTATTTGATTTGCTATTCATTCTATGCAATGGGCAGCAAACACATTTTTTCACCATTGCGAGTTGCGTTGGCCAGTGCTTGTGCACGTGGAAAAGACGCGTCTAACCAATTTATTTTATGTTAGTACATATACATATGTGCAATCCATCACGACAGGTTCGCTTAATATTGTAAGATGAAAAATGGAAACATATCCTAAACTGAATTACTAAACCTTTAGAATTTCGTAAAATCTTGAGACCGATTCATCTAGCAGCTGAAGGCTTAGGCTGACGAGATGCCAATTTGTTAAAATGTGAAGGTATATTTGAAATTCTTTTAAATGAACTAAAAAATTAAAATAAGTATGAAATTATTACATGCTTTAGAACAGAGTTTCCCAAACTTTAGTAAGAAGAATGAAGTTTAGAAGAATGAATTCAAGAAAGAAGACAGTAGAATTAGCCACTCTTTTGCTGTATTTGAAAAATCCACAAAATGTTTCTAGTTCAGCGAAGAAATCTAGTGTACTTACTTTAGCTTCAAAAATCAAAATTATTTAATTATCGGGAAGATACTGTCTAGAATATTTCCAAATTCTTATGTCGAAACCGATTCTGATGAAGAACAAATCGAAGAAACTACTCATGAGAGTAATGCTTTTTAAAAAGACGCCATAGAAAAATCAATTCATAAGTTTTTTGAAGATCCTGAAGAAACACTTACAAATCCAAAGACACTGAAAGCTGAATTTTCATTATTTGAAACAACGAATAAAAGAATAAAAAACTTGGATTTGTTATTTGATGCCATGAAAATATAAAACCGAGCTCAGTAGCTAGTGAACAAGTATTTTCAATTTCAGGCAATATTGTGCCCAAAATAAGAACAAGACTTAACTACTGTTCAGTGGATATTTTATGTTTTTTTAAATCCTATTTTCGTAGGAGAAATTAAAATTAGTGAAAATAATATAAATACTATTTGAATTTTTTTTTTGAGTTTTTCATTATTTTGCATAAGTAATATATATATATGTAATCCTTAATTTTTTTTTAATATTTTGACTTTGTTTTTTGTTATTTTATATAAATAAAATAAAATATTTTCTCTATTTTATTTTTTTGACAAAAATTCAAAAACTGGTTTTTTGGAAATATTGAATTTGAAAACCAGTTTTTCAAAAAGTCGGGTTTAGTATAAACCCTAATTCTAGCATTAATGGTGTCTAAAATTTTCAATTACAGATCAACCATGTAAATTTTTCATGATAGAATTTTTGGCAAAATACTTTAAACTAAAATTTATTGAAGTATGTTTTAGTTTTAGAGTCTCGCACCAACACATTAATTGTGCAATGCATCGCTCTTATTCGCTGTCTTCTCACTTAAAATTTGAAATTTAATTTAAAAAATGGAAAAACTAATATAAAATTTGTCTTAGTAAATTATTTTTTATTAAAAATATAAGGACAGAGGGAATAATCGATGAGCATTAATGTTACAAGTATTCTACAGATTATTTTTTGGTAATATTCTATATATACGATTTCGTATATAATGTATAAAAGATTATTTAATAAAAATTTATTTGATTCACTTATGAGAGTAGTACAATAAAATTTTTAGTACAATAAAAAATGTTTGAGCAAATGCAAATTACAATGCAAGTTTGTACATCCGATTATACTGCATTATTTCACACCTGAATTGTTTTTTTTTCCTCAAAATTTTCTTACTTGCTTCTCTGAAAAGTTGAACATTATTACGATTCTTTCCTACAAATTAAATTATATCTAAAATTAATGTTTCAAAAATTACTAAAACTATTAGGGGAAAATGCTTTCATTGTGCAATGATGCTTTGATGTTTCAGTGTCAACATGTTAAAATTGTTTTTATTTTTTTTTTAAATTATACTTTTAAAATTTTGAAATATCCCTTCTTAGTAGACCCCTAATACCAAGATGTAATTTTGCAAATTTCAAGCTTCTAACTTTAATGGTTTATGCTGTGCATTGATTGCTCAGTCAATTAGGACAAACTTATAAATTTAAAGAGAGATTTCATTGTGGGGTTGGGGGAAATTCTTTAAGAGTTATAAAAAGGAAAGAAAAATCATTGTAAAATGATAAGAATCATTTTACAATTTTTAATAAGAACCCTGAAGAATAAAAGTTAAAAAACTTTTTTAATGTTAAGCACCAGAACTAGCACTTATTATTTTTTTTTCTTGGTAAAAACTAAAATTTAATGAGATTGCTCCAAGAAATAATAATACTTTCAACTGGATGGCAACATTTAATAAAGTACACCAAAAAAAAAATTATGATCATTGAAAACTTAACGGCTTCAAGTTAAAATCTCATCATACTAAATTTTATATGGACTAATATAATTAGTCACAGTTAATTACTAATCATTATAGTACAGTAAAACCCTCCCAAACGATATATTTATGAGAATCATCGAATTTGCAGTATTAATAAAAAGGCTTCACTGTAAGAGATTTGAGAACAGCTTCTCGCATATTTGATATATCTCTTTGGCACAACATTCATTTCACTGCATTGTTATTTTCCTTTAATTGAAGCAATTAGCACATTCTTCTTTAACACATAAAAGGTTAGACATACACTTATCAGACATAAGTTAAATAAATTCTTCAATATCTCTAAGACTAAAAATTTTTTAGTGCTTGAGATATTAGAATTTGTTTTCAAACACTTTTCGAGTCTCAACAAGTATGGCACAGTTGTATCTTATATTGTCCTTGCTGGACAACTATTCCAGTATTTTAATAAACAGCAATGCACTTTGTTGATAAAAAAAAAAAAAAAAAGGAATGGGCAAAAAAAAAAAAAAAACTAATTAAATGTTATCTTAATATGTGCAGGAGCCCCTGCATCTATTCCATCCTGGATTCCTCATTTTCATTCTTCACTTTTCTTGATATATCTGATAAAGAGGCCTTATTTAAGACTATGCTTTTGAATTATCATATTCAACATGTAGGAAAACAAAAAGTTGTTTATGCATTTCTCAAGAAAATTAAGCACTTTTTAAGTGGTTTAAGTGGTTAAGCACTTTTTAAGCTTAAAAATGTTTTTGAAATATAAGCACTTATCATGACATTACACACCCTGTAATATTTTTAAAAAAATTGCCTTGAGTCTGCATATTCCCATCTATTAAAATATATCTGTGACAATTTAGAAGTTCTCAGTTTTACAACCTGTTCTGTAAAGCACCAACGCATACATTCATCGTCATTATTAGTTATGATGTAAATCTGCATCAGATGAAGGATAAAAGGAAAGAAAGGAGGATTAAAGTAAGTAGGATGGATGGAAAAAAGATAAGGTAATAGTAGAAGTCTTTAGTCATCCAACAGCATCAAAGTAAATCATTCAACAGTTTAAAGCAAGACTGTTTTTAAAAAAGTATCACATTAATATAAAACAGATTAATTTTTTAAAACTAAATTTTCAAATGGACACGCTTTACCAAATCAAATTATCTCCTTAAAAAAACAAAATTATTATAAATGTCCAATTACCTGATGCAACTGTTGTTGCAGGTGAAAGAGTTGTTCCTGCCAGTCGCTGGGAAGCTGCCAACTGCACAGCAGTTAAGTTGGACACAGAAACAACAGCAGGAGCAGTTGATATTCCTCCAGTGACAGTTGTGGCAGCTCGTACTTGACCAGCAGTTGCAGCAGCTACAACCATCTCTTGCACAGTCATTGTAGTAGTTGTGCCAACAGCAGTAACAGTGGCACGTTGATTGCGTATACTGGCATTATTTAGAGCTGCAGCAATGGCAACATTCTAAAACCAAATAAACGACATACTTACATATTTCAATTTTAAAATATTCACAAAAAATAGTAAAAACAATTTTCAAACACAACTTTACTAATGAAACAAAAAGCTGAATTATTTTATAATAACCATTTTCTACTTTTTAACTTTTAATTCATAATTCTGTATTCCAAATATTATGGTATCTTGAGATTATTTATTGTTTTTTAATTCAATACTTATATGGAATTAAAAATTAAAATTATTAATCCACCAGCCTCTTACCCCGCGATTTCCATGGGTTGGTAATCAGTACATCTTCTATTGCATCCAGTGTTTTGTACAGTTTAGAGTATTTATTTTTATGACAACAGATTTTTATTATATCATATTATTAGCATGTAACATATAGTACCAGTTCACTTTGTTAAAAAAATATATGAACTTATTTGCAAACATCACATCTAAATAGTGATTTTAAAAAAAATGTGCAGTCAGTGGGGTTAATAGCAGCAAACAAACATATAAATTTTAAAACTCTAGAATGGTAACAAGTTTCCATCTTTACAAACATTAATAAAACAAGTTATGTTAACCATAAGCATGTCAAAATAAGAAAGATAGACAAATATAATTCAAGAAGAATCAAGATCATATAATATTTTTTAAGAAGCCACACTAAATATTTAATGTTTTTTGCAGACAAAAAAATGATCCTAAAAATATGTCATACTGAGCTATGTTTACAATATAAAAGTATGATTTATATACTAACTAGCCAAAGTAACCATGATTCTCTCAAAATACATATTCTTTTACACTGCACAATTTTCGAATTTTTATATACAATTCATTAAGAAAATTTAGGATTTTCAATCCTAGTTAAAAATAATTAATTACTGCTTTGAATAATTTTGGCAAACAACATTCTTAGTCTCGTT
The DNA here is from genome assembly GCF_947563725.1 of Argiope bruennichi. NCBI lineage: Eukaryota > Metazoa > Arthropoda > Arachnida > Araneae > Araneidae > Argiope > Argiope bruennichi. The sequence goes on from NC_079154.1 coordinate 142,783,869, forward strand.
GTTTGGTGCATGTTTGTAAAGATTAGAATAGGCTTCTAACCTAGAACTTGATTATTAAGAGTATAATTATTCTTCCAGATACTAAGGAACTTGTGCTCTAAATTTTTTTGTTCTAATCTACCAAAAAGTGTAGAATTACATAAGGTTTGAAAATACAGATATTCAGCAATGCAATTAGAGATTTACCCTCTTCAGAAGAGGAAAATGAGATTCTCATGGAGAGAAATAAGCCTCATAGCTTTGAAGCCTGGTCAGTAAAAGAGGTAGTCATGTCAAAATAAGGATATTGGATCTACAAGAGACTCAAGGTGCATTATGTCGATATACATAGTATATTTCTAATGAAATCAAGTCTTCAACCTATTGTCAAGCTATCTCAGCATAAAAAAAGTTATGTGAAACAAAATGAACTTTTAGCACTACAAAGAAGTGTACTAAAGAGTAATCGAAAAGAATGATGTGATAAGTCATTCATTATACATGCAGATTTAATAAAATAATAACAAAGATATTAAGTTAAAAAATATTTTATAGCAAAATACATTCCTTAAGAGCACTGATGACAAATCGAAATTTCAAGGCATGCTATAAATTTTATAAACACCTTATATGCCCTTTAGTGTGATTAAAAAATTAGGTCACTTTTTATAAGACTATTTATACTAATTGACAAAATGTTAACTCTTATATATAGAGCTTCATATTTAATCCATTATAATTAATTTTTCCATTTAAGAGAAAAGATAAAATTCAAAACATTCTAATGATGAGTTATAATAACAAATAAAACTTTCAGATAAATACCTGTGCTGTATCCTGAGTTGTAATAGAAGTGACTTGTCCAAGTGCTTTTGTGAGATTAGCCAATGTACCAGCTGAGCTAGCATTTACCATAATACCACTGGTGAGCGATTTTGCCAAGGAAACAGATGCAACAGTTCCTGATTGCAAGTTGGCTTTACTTAATTGTACCTGCTATTATATGATATTTACTCATTAGCATCTGGAATAACATGTTAGATCTATAATCTTAGAATATTAAAATATTTTACAGCTACAAAAATACAAAACACATATAGTTAGTTTCTTATTAATTATGTATATACATTTTTGTAAAATAATTAATGTGAATGCATATTATGGAAACTATACATACATATTTTAAATTACAATCTATTATAGTACTGCAAGTTCAGTACTTCATTGATTTATACTACAACAATGGATTAATGGGTTTTTAATGCAAATGGATGACATTTGTATTGTAACTAAGAAATTTTATTAATATTGGTAATAACATAAATGTCAAGAAAGACACCACAGCTTGAATTCCTTTCAATCAGCATCAAACGATGTCTACTACTACTACTACCCTTGCAGCAATTGTCTCCAAAGTGATTAGTGAAATTTGGTTTCCCTAGTATAGATAATTGTATCAAGAATTTCTCAGATAGAGATATATATATCTTTCTTTCTGGCCTTCATTAGCAGACAGAATACTTAATATTAATTGTGTGTTTAAAACAGAAAATCTTTTAAAGTAATTATTAATATACAATAAAAATATCTTTCAAAGATGCTCCAAGGAAAGCGTCAAAATAATTTTGAATCTTCATGCAAAATACAATAAATTACTCATTTACTATAATACAGCCCAATGCACCTTATGATAAATGCAAAATAATTTTGAATTTGATACATAACAAATGTCATAATAATTTTAGACTTTATAAAATTCATTAAATTATAATTAAGATTTTTATTACAATTTTATTGTTACATCTTTTCTGGAATAACCATAATTCCTGATATTTATCACAGAACATAAAATAGGGAAGTGCAATTCTTATTTTTAGAGATAAGCAATAATCTGAACTCATTTTATTATTTTTACTTTTACCCTAATAACCTTCTACATAGTTTCTTAAGAAATGCTCAAATTTCAATTGAATTCAAAAACGTAAGGCGGGAATTAATTTTGATTGCAGCAAAAATTTATTTGGTTCACTATTAAAAGAATTTATAATTCAAGAAATTCCACACAGTGGCATACAGATGACAGAGAAATTCTTCCATCTTTCAACGCAGCTTGAAAAGAAAATTATTTTCTTCATCCCCACTTCTTTTGTCATGCAAAGAATCCTCAGTTAAATCTTCATTATTTTATATGCAGTACATATTTGCTAATTATCAAAATTAATCTGATCATGAATGTTTCCAGGCAATTTCTTTTAGAATGATTGATATCAAGACCTATGCTTTTGCTTACTAAGTTGTGTGTGGAGGAAGGAATAGAGGGGCATAAGTTCTTATATGAATTAAAAAAGTTAATTTTGGCACAGAATTTCAAAACAGGTAATGCGCTATCAAATATAACAAAATAAAGAATTTTCTTAAAAAAGAACTGGGATCAAAGACACTGTACACATTTTATTCTAGTTTCACAGAGCAGAATTAAATCAATCAAGAATTATGTTACAGCAGTTAATATTATAAGAGATTTAAACACCTGCAATTGCTGGGCTTGTTGTAGACTTGCTATGACAGCCTGAGCTTGTGCATTCAAATTAGTCGTTGCAGAGACAGCAACAGTTGGTTGTTGGGTGACCTGGCGTTGGGCTGTTATCTGTTGATCAGATACCTGAGTTGTATTTTGTGCAGTAGACTGAAGAACAGCGGGCGTCTACAATTATATACAGCAAAATAATAAATCATATTCAAGAACTCTTTAATATATTTTCTATAAACAAATTAATAGCAAAAAAGGAAAGAACAAAAAGAAATGTGAATCAGTAACTTAGAAATTTTAATTATAATGAATAATCGTTTTCTAAATTTTTTTGCAAAATAATAACAAGTTGTATTAATGCATATAGGCTTTCATTACTCCTCATTCATGCTTACAATGTAACACATTAGCAAATTGTAACAAAAAGAGATTACTCACAAAAAAATGGCTAAATTATGATTTCCCCAAAAAATTAAGATCTAAAATAAAATTCTGAACAATGAAAAAATTTGTAAAAAGATTATAAAGAGATTATACAAATTAATAAACTCAATTCAAACATTTAAATGAAGCAATTTCAAATAAATTTATGGCAATTAAAATAAACATATTTGGCAACCGTCTAGTTCATCCAAAATGAATTTTAAGGTGTAAGGTGTTTAAACTTTAGTTAAAAAAAAAAAAAAAAAAAAAATTAACCATGTTATTTGATAAAAAAGGAAAAACTAAATCAATTCAGCATGTACAAATATATAGAACAAACATTCAACAAAATAAAAATCCTATTTACTAGTAGTCTAAAGAAAGTAATTTTCTAAAAATTTTAATTTAAATATTGACAAAGACATATGGCTGAATTAAAAAAAAAAAAATCCTACAAAAATGAACTTAAATATCATTAAAAGGTAAAATTTTTGATTTTTTAGATAATCCAAAAATTATTTTTGTGATAAATAATGCACTGTTTACTTCCCTTCTTTCTTTTCATTTAATATTTAATCAATTGCGATTAATTACGATTCTATCATAAGTACAATGACGCAATAAGACACTAAGCACCATTATCCCATGTTTCTATTGTTACTGAAAATCATTATGATGTACTTCTATCTTAATGTCTGCATCATTACAGTTATCTTACTTCAATCATATTAGACAATAAACTATAATTACTTCAAGCTCATTTTTATTTCTGCATATTACATTCTGCTTATTTCCCCATCATTATAATTTTCAAAGATATGCATAGTAATTTTCATAGAAAGTGAACTACATCTAAGGTTAAGCCTGATTTCCTTCTTTATTAAACTTTTTGCTTGATGTCTATTTCCATTTTGAATTTTTTTACATCTTTTTTTAATTGAATGAAGCCATTGCTGACTCAATTATAGGAACTCTTCTGAATAGTATCCTACAGTTCTATTAGTTAGGTGTGGTTCTGATGATTTTTAGAAGTATCCTACAATTCTATTAATGTAATTGTAGTCAGTGAAGCAGTGTGAAATGCTTGCATAGTGGTTTGTTTACATTTGTGAAAAAGTAATATGACAGGGTTGACACTCAAATCTAGAGGAAATAAATCCCCGTGTTTTCACATTATTTTCCCTGTATGTATATGCAATATAAAAGGAAATGCACAAACAGCATTTATGTGCTATTTATAATAGAATAACAAATACTCCATAGTTTGAATGAGTGAAAAAAAGAAGGTTCCTTAATAAATACAGATAACCTGCTGTTCTGTTCGGGTCTATATGACCTGAAATAAAATTTATACCTACATAAAAGTATATAGTACAATGATATTTTCACGAAACTTCTTGACATCTTTGGTAAATAATATAAATATGTACTCATACAGAGATTTAGACTCATTCTTATCTCGAAGAATTATTTTTCAATTTATAAATAATGCATCGTTCAGGTCAATATGACCCATAGCAAAAAAAAAAAAATATATATTTTTACTTATACATTTTTATTTGGGATAATTCAAAGGAAAAGAATAACAATAGTTTCTGTAATTTATCCGTTTTCAAAACCTGTTTCGTTGATGTATGTGTTTGGTCACATGACAAGAAAATGCATGCGCTAAGTCCAAAAGTTGATATGATTGGCAGGGGGTCAATTTCTTTGCTTTCATTGCAAAGTTTCTTTTTTCTGCTATATTTCACTTTCCGATATTACTGTAAAAGAGTTGTGCCTGCGAATGTGGGAGAAAAAAAATGGCGAATTGCAGAAATTTGAGTCACGCTGATATAGCTAAACTAACAGAAGCTTCTGACAGCGAAGAAATATCAGAGTATGAAAAGCATACAAGTGATGAAATTGTAAATTCTGACAGCGATTTTGATGCCGATGTTCAACAAATGAACTATAAAGGAAGTTTTCAGTCCAAGAATCGTGAAATAAAGTAGAAGTTAGATCCGTTGCCACATTCTTCTCAATCAACATCTGCTAATATTATAAAAACTACCCCAGGGGTCACAAGATATGCAACGGCAAGGATAACACACATAAAATGTACATTTGAGGTAGTATTCAATTCTACAATTGAAAAAAGAAATCATAAATATGACTAATATTAAAGGAGAAAGGGTTTATGGAAAAAAGTGGAAAAATATTGAAAGTAAAACTTTTCAAGCATATATTGGATTATTAGTGTTAGCTGGTGTTTATAAATCGTAACGAAAATCAACAAAAAGCTTATGGGATAAAGGAACTAGCAGAAATATATTTCGTGTGAAAATGCCACTTGAAACTTTTTGCACTATATTTAGTGTTATTTGTTTTGACAATAAATCCACTCATCATGAAAGAAGAAATTTAGATAAATTAACTGCAGTGAGAGATATCCAGGAAAAGTGGATAGAAATTCTACCGAAATTATATAATCCGAATGAAATTACTGTAGATGAACAATTAGTAGGATTTCATGGCCTATGTCCTTTCAAACAGTATATACCAAGTAAGTCATCTATACATGGGATCAAAATATGGACTTTATGTGACAGGAAAACTTCGTATGTACTAAAAACTGAAATTTACACTGGAAAAGAACAAGGGTCAAAGCCAAAGAAAAATCAGAGAATGCGAGTAGTATGTGATCTTACTTATGGGTATTCAGAGAACAATATTACATGTGATAATTTTTTCACATTTTATAACTTAGGACTACTTTTTCTAAAACAGAAAATGACTATGCTTGGCATCATTAGAAAAAATAAATCGTAACTGCCTGAACAAATGCTAAGCAAAGAAGTTCACAGCTCATTATTTTATGTCACAGAAGACACAACAGTTGTAAATTACATCCCCCAAAAGAACAAGAATGTTATTCTTATGAGCACTTTGCATCATGACAAAGAAGTCAGCAACAGACCTGACAAAAAATCATTAATGATCTTAGATTAAAATTCAACTGAAGGGGCTGAAGATACTCTTGCAAAAGAAAAACAAATCGCTGGCCCATGAAAGTATTCTATAACATGCTTGATATTTCTGCATTTATAACTTCAATACATTTGTTCTATGGACTTCAATACATAGTGAATGGAGCGAAAACAAATTGACTAAACGAAGACTATTTTTAGAAGAACTGGAAAAATCATTTATTTTTCCACACATTGAAGCAAGGTCCAAGAAGAAAGCACCTACAAAGAAGTGAGACTCAATAAAAATAGTGAAACAAATAGAGAGAAAAAGGGAAAACATACAATTGGAATCTGCTGAGAATACTTCATTGTGTGTCAAACATGCAAGGTGCAAGCTCTGCCCATGAAACAATGAAAGTAAAACTTATATGTTATACTGCAATTGTAAGAATCACATTTGCAAATCTCATGTAAAATATTATTGTTGAAATTGTAAATAAAAGTAAGTTTCCATTTCCAATATTTTTCGTTATTTTTACAGCTGCTTTATATTATTAGATCTATTTTTAAACTTACATTACTACTGTTTAAACTCTTTCTTAAATGGTACTTATCAATTACTGCAAGAAAGGTTAGCTTTCCGAGGGGTCAGGTCATATTGACCCCAACGCTACATACGTGAAGCAAATACGAACAGAACAGCAGGGTTAAATATGACAGTTTTTAAAAATAATATTTTTTGGATATATGCTCAAATATTTTTATTTTATTCTTCACAAATGTGAAACATTCTGCTAAAAAGCTTTTTTTTAAATTATTATTATTTTATTTTAAGTTTCAGCAGCTCTACTGATAATCAAGTAACTTGTAGTCATTATTCAAATATCAGTTTTTTTCTGGACCTTATGTTTTTACCATCATCAAACTTTATTATATATAATTTTCTGAACTTTTCTCATTTGGTGACTGGAATAATGATACCATGATAAGCCTTTTGAAATTCCAAGAACCTACATTGAAGTTGCAAAATTGAGAAAACAATATCAAACATATATATAAACTTAAGAAAAAATTAATTCCAGAATTCTTCAAAACAAATATTTTACCAAGAAAGAAAAGACAGGATATGAAGCATTTCCTAAAATATAATACATTAAGTAATGAATTACCCTTTTAATAAAAGAATTCAAAAATAGATATTCAATTACCAGGACTACTGTCCCTGTTCCTGTTTGGGTTTTCTGCTTCTCTCGGGCGATTCTCTCTGCTCTGTTTGCAGCAATCTGTGTAGGGGCAAGAGGGGCATCATAGTTAATACCATTTTCAGCCAAGATGGAGGCAATTTTCACATTTTTTGATTGCTGCAGCACTGTCTGCTTTTCATTGGCTTTACGTCTAGCAGAAGCTTCCATAATCCATTTGTAACGGTCATTGATTATCCTTGTAAAAGCGGAATTATTATCTTGTACAAAAAGTTGACTAGTTTTCATTGGTCGGTTATTTTTGGTCTGAAAAATATTATTCTTTTTTAAAAGGATATTCAACAGTATTAAAATGACAATAAAGAATCAGTATAAATTTAAGTATAATACAATTATCAACCAAAATTTCTTTCTACATCAGGTAGGGTATAAAAGCAGACCTCATATATGAATTGATAATGTTTAATGTTTATATCATATCTTAAAAAAATGTTAAATGAATCAATGCAAAAACTTAAAATTTAATTCCTCTAACAAGAAAATGAATGCACAAACAAAATTTCTTCATATAAAGTAAGACACACACTTTAAAATCGATATAATTATAACATACATTTTAAAAGCAGAATATAAAATAAATTTAGCATTTCAATGCATATTAGAATTTAACATCTATAGTTCTATTAAAAAAGATTAAAGAAGATTAAAAAAGACAAATTTTGAAAATATTCATATATATGGTTTACATTCTATCACATGGCTATTTTCATTAGCTTTAAGCATAATTAATAACACTATTTATTAAAAAGATTGCAAAAATAATGGATTAAAAAAGGAATAAAAGTAATGGATTAATAAATAAAATAAAATATATCAGAATAGCCACTTAAATCAGGAAAAAAATTCCTATTTTTCCTGTATGTATAAGCAGTATAAGAAGAAATGTGCAAACTGCACTCATGTGTTAATTATAATAGAACAACAATTTTCTTCTTAGTTTTTATCAGTCGAAAAAGCAAATATAATCAAACAACAATGCAACATTACCAGAAATAATAGCATATTAAATATTTATAGATACATTCAGGGGAAAAAAAAACTTATTTTTATTATTGTCTAGAATTTCAGAATAAAAATTCACAAATAAAAAATGTCGTATACATACCAAATACAATTTTCGATCGTAATGTTATTTTATGGAGAAAAATCTTTTTTTCATTTGCTATTATTATCTTTTTTTTAATGAAATCAATAGCAATTGGTAGAAGGAGCAAAAAAAATGCTGGTTTCTAACAAAGGAATTTTTTTCAAACCTCTGAAAGTATTTTTAAATATTTATTAAAAGTAAAAAACCTCAACTTCACCATTCAAAGAATCTCATAAAAAATTCTATCATAGCAGAAACATCCATTTTGATATCTTTCTACAAATGCATATGTATTAAACATATATTTAAAAAAAAATTTGGCCCTTTCCATCATAATTTTTTAAGTCTGATTATTTTGCAGAGGAATATGCTGTGAACCCTCTGACCTCTGATTGATTTTGATGGTTAGCAATCAAGTATTTATTACATTGTAAAATCTTCCCTACAGCAAGTAAATCCCCCCTTCTGATTTGTTAAGTATCACAGCTGTGGTCATATGAACATTCCTAACGAACATGCATTTCTACAATTGCTACCTCAACATGAGGTACTAGACTTGCTCTATGCTAATTTTATTTACTAATTTTTATGCATATTTGTATTTAAATAATTTTTCTAACTCATGTTTTTTAAATATTCAGAGAAATAATTTGCTTATTATTTTAACGTAATGGATGTTGAAAACGTATTAATATTTTATTTTATTTATTTGTTTATTTTAGAATGGCAACGTTATTTAAGAAATATTTTTTGCTGTCTCATTTTGTAGATGGCAACTTGTAGATCAATCCCAAGATGGAATAAACAAAGTTTGAATTTTTTACCGGTGGGATATCGTTTTTCTATTTTAATATAAAAAGCGAAAGAAAACGGTGTTTTTTCTTAGGCAGCTTTAACATTTTTTGGCGTCCGCGACAGGACTTTCTCGAAACAAAATAAATCAAGATGTTTCAAGCAATAAAAGGTTTTAAAAAAGAAGATCTGAAATACGTTGCGTCTGAAATTGGAGAAGACGTATCAGAAAATATTACGATAGTTGGATTAAAAGATCTTATTTTAAAAAGTTGTGAATATAAGAATGATCCAGAATTCGTTCAAGAACTTTTAAGTAATGTTATTTCGGAAAGGAAATTAAAAGAAGAAACCGAAAAAGAAGATAAAAGATTGCAGCTTGAAGCTGAAAAGGAAGATAAAAGATTGCAGCTTGAAGCTGAAAAGGAAGATAGAAGATTGCAGCTTGAAATTAAAAAAGAAATAGAATTGGCAAGAATACAATCTCAAAATAGAGGTGAGTCATTTTCTGCTAATTCTACTGCTGATTTAAATAATTATAAGAGAAAGTTTACACTGCCTAGATTAGAATTTAGACAATTTGGCGACGATATTAAAGATTGGCTCCCATTTTGGAGTCAATTTGAGCAAATACATAAAGATGAGGATATCGCACCAGAAGATAAATTTCAGTACCTAGTTCAAGCAACAATTTCTGGTTCTCGTGCTAGAGAGGTTGTTGAAAGTTTTCCGCCAACTGGCGCCAACTATCAAAAGGCTATTGATGGTTTAAAATCGCGTTTTGGTAGAGAAGATATTTTAGTGGAAGTATATGTGAGAGAATTATTAAAATTAATTATTTCTGTGCAAACAAAAGAAACATTTTCATTAACTTCTTTGTATGATAAGCTTGAATCATATTTACGAGCATTAGAAACATTAGGTGTAACCACAGATAAATGTGCAGCCATTTTGTATCCTATGGTTGAATCGTGTTTCCCAGCTGAATTTTTAAAGGCTTGGAATCGTAGTAATATTTCCAGTATTAACTCTGACGCGAAAGGAAGATTGGATAATTTGATGCAATTTTTGAAAACGGAAGTTGAAGGAGAAGAAAGAATATGTTTGGCTGTAGCCGGTTTCGGTTTAGGAAAGGGCCAAGAATACAGACCTTTGAAAAAGAAACAATATAGCTCGGAGAATTTGAGAAATAAAGTACCTACAGCTATAGGTTTGTTAACGACTGCTGCAGATAAAGATGTAAAGAAATCTTGCGTTTTTTGCGGTGGTAAACATTCAAGTTCAGATTGCTTTACGGCTCAAAAAATGACTCTATCGGAAAGACAAAAAATAGTCAAGGAAAAACGATGCTGCTTTGCATGTTTATCGCCATTTCACGCAGTTAAAAGATGCCGAGCAGTTTTAAAATGCCTGATATGTTCTAAAAAACATTTTCCTCTAATGTGTGATGTGCTTGATTCGCAAAAGATGTCTGTAGAGGGAAAAGAAGATAAACCCGCACTAGATGTTAATATGGCTAATTTTAATAAACACAGCCCTAAGATATTTCTTCAAACTCTCAAAGCTAAACTGGTATCGGATAATAAACAGAAAATTGTGAGGTTACTTTTTGATTCTGCATCACATAAATCTTACATTTTGAAAAGTGTAGCTGAAGAAATGAATTATACACCCGTTCGATGTGAAAAATTGGTACATTCTCTTTTTGGTGGCGTTATCACTAATGAATTTAAACATAATTGTTATAAAGTAAAATTGAGAAATTTGAGTGGAAATTTCGGCTGTAATTTTGAAGTTCTGGATCAATCTATTATTTGTGACAATATTAGACCGGTTTTTAAAGGTCCCTGGATAAAAGAATTAGAGGAAAATCAGATTAATCTAACTGATATTAGCGATACTTGTGAAGGCATTGATATTCTAATTGGAGCTGACGTTATGGGGAAAATGTTAACTGGCAAAAGAAAAGTCTTATCTTCAGGTCTTGTCGCTGTAGAAACTTTCTTAGGATGGACCTTAATGGGTAAGGTACCACAGGAAGAATCTTCGAAAGAAAACCTGGCTTTAACAGTGCTGTCCTTATTTGTAAATGAAGCTGAAATCACAAATTTATGGAAATTAGATTCAATCGGAATCAATGATCCTGTTGAGAAAAAATCTAAGAACGAGATTGATCTTCGGACAAAGGAGCATTTTCTAGAAACGGTAACAATTAATAAAGATGGTCGATATGAGGTTTGTTTACCATGGTCTGATGATAAGTCACCTTTGCCCGACAACTTGGATTTGGCGGGGAAAAGGCTCGACTACACTACCTCAAAACTTATAGCTATGAATATGTATGAGAAATATGAAAATATTCTTCTAAATTGGTTAGATGAAGACATAATAGAGGAAGTTCCTGCCAACGAAATGAACTCTTATGGTAATTATTTACCTCACCGTGCAGTGATAAAACTAAGCAGCAGCACTACTCCAATTCGTCCGGTGTTTGACGCTTCAGCGAGATTAGCAAATTATCCATCTTTGAATCAGTGCTTGGAATGTGGTCCTAATCTCATTGAGCTTATTCCAAATATTCTTCTTCGATTCAGAGAGGGACAGCTTGGCGTTATAGCTGACATCAGGAAAGCGTTTCTGCAAATTAGTATTCGTAAAGAGGATAGAGACTTCCTTCGGTTTTTGTGGTGGGAAAATAGAGAAGAAAAGAAATTGAGAGTTTTTCGTCACACAAGAGTTGTTTTTGGGGTAAAATGTAGCCCTTTTCTTTTAGCTTCAGTAATTGAGTACCATATTCAAAAATGTGAAGGATTTGAAAAATCTTTGAAGAAAAGACTTTTGGAGAGTTTCTACATTGATAATGTCGTTACTAGTGTCGACAGTAAAGACCAATTAGATCGATTCATTGACAATTCTAAAACCTTGATGGCAAAAGGTGGTTTTGATCTTAGAGAATGGGAATGGTCTGGCGACTGTGAAACTAATTCAAAGGAAGAAACTCAGGTATTAGGTCTTATTTGGAATAAGAAATTAGACACTTTGAAAATTAACATGAAATGGCTGGATGGCATTAATGTGGAAAAAGTAACTAAAAGGAGTATGTTATCTACAGTACATAAAGTATTTGATCCTTTTGGATTCACTGCACCAGTGATGCTCTGTCCAAAAATAATGCTACAAAAGGCATGGACATTAGGTACAAGTTGGGATGAAGAAGTAACTGGTGAGCTTCGTAAAGAATTTCTACAGTGGTTTCAAGAACTTAAGCATTTGTCTGACATACAGATTCCTAGGTGTGTTCAAGCATCTTCAAAAGATATAAGCAACTGCACTATTCATACGTTTGTTGATGGAAGCAAAGATGCATATGCTGCTGTTACATTCCTTAGAATAGAAAATAATGGTCGAATCGAGCTATTTCTACTTGCAGCGAAATCTCGAGTGGCTCCTTTAAGAGGCACAACTATCCCAAGAATGGAGCTTCTTGTGGCGGTGATTGGAGCGAGGCTAGCGAATTCAGTTGTTGAAGCTCTTGGTTGGAAAAATGTTACGATATATTACTGGAGTGATTCTACAACAGTGCTTGCATGGATATTACGAGAAGAAAATTGGTCTGTCTTCGTTAGGAACAGAGTCCAAGAGATAAGGAAGTTGAGTAATCCTACATCATGGAGACACATACCTGGTGATAAGAATCCGGCAGATTTACCTTCCAGGGGCTGCAAGGCAAAACATCTAGTCTCCCTAAGATGGTGGGAGGGTCCACAATGGATGAAAAATGCTTTTGAATTTCAAAACATTATGGGTTCCACCAACCATGATTGGAATGAAGAAGAGATTAGAAAGGAAAAGTCTAAGACGACTTTTATATTATCAAATAATGAAGCCTGTGGTGTTGCAAACTGGTACTACAGATATTTTTCGAACTATGATAGAATAGTTCGTCTTGTTGCATGGATCCTCCGCTTCATGAACAACTGCAAAAATATAACTGAGAAGAAGCATGGTGAATTAACCGCTACAGAATTTCAGGAAGCAGAAATGAAGGTTTTATTTATGATACAGAATGAGTCTTTTCTCCCAGAAGAAGAAAAGAGATTAAAAACCCTACAAGTATTTAAAGACGATCTTGGCATCATCCGTTTGAAAACTAAAATTATTTATCGCAAGGACAGTGAAGATTTTCTTAAACCTATTGTTCTTCCTCCGAAGCATGAAGTGGTAAAGCGGTTAATCTATAATGCTCACGTTAAGAACTGTCATGCTGGAGTCCAGATACTATTGAATGCACTTAGAGAAAAGTACTGGATCCTAAATGGAAGAAAAGCGGTGAAACATGTGGTGGCCAATTGCATTACGTGTAAAAGATATAGCTCAAAGAACATAGAAGTTATAAGTCCCCCCCTTCCAGAAAATAGAGTAAAGGATGCTGCGGTGTTTCAGATAACTGGCGTTGATATGGCTGGACCTTTATTCCTTAAAGACAAGAAGAGCTGGGTTCTAATTTTTACTTGTGCAGTGTACAGAGCAGTTCATTTCGAGCTTGTTACTGCTGCATCGACTGATGTTTTTTTAATGGCCTTTAGGAGATTTGTTTCTCGCAGGGGAAGATGCACAACAATATACTGCGATAATGGCTCCAATTTTGTTGGAGCAGCCAACTATTTAAAACAACTGGATTGGAACCGTATCCAAAAATATGGAGCAATAAACTCTATTGACTGGAAGTTTAATCCTCCAACTGCTGCCTGGTGGGGCGGATGGTGGGAGAGATTAATTAGAATTTTAAAAGATCTTTTGAAGAAAGTGTTAGGACATGCACGTCTCAATTATGAGGAGATGATAACGGTTTTGGCAGACTGCGAGCGTGTAATCAACTCAAGACCTCTAACTTACATTTGCGAAGAGGAAGCTATAAAACCAATTTCTCCATCGATGTTCATACAAGATGTGCATGAATGCAATCTTCCTGATATAGATGCTGTAGAGCAAAATTCTGTGAGCAATAGATTCAAATACAGACAAGCAGTGCTTAAAGACTTAAGAAATCGTTTCAGATCTGAGTATTTGGGTGCTCTCATACAGCGGAGAAATAAAAAATCAAGAAAATGTACAGTTACTGTTGGTGACATTGTTATGGTGGGAGCAGATAATAAAAAGAGACTTGTCTGGCCTTTAGGTCGTATCACAGAAATCATACCAGGTAAAGATGGACATGTACGACTTGTTCGAGTGCAAACTTCACAGCAGAATTTCCTGCGACCAATTCAAAGAATATATCCATTAGAGTTAACATCCTCTGATGACTTCTCCACTTCGATGACACCAGATGATTTGAATAAATCAAATGACATCACCAAAACTTCTGACAGTACTTCTGGCAACGAGATGAAATTTAGTAGAGCCGGAAGAAGAATTAAATTGCCAGAGAGACTGAACTTGTGATTTATTTTGTTTTTGATTGGACATTTTCACATTAATTTTCATTTTTATATTTAAATATTAATTGAAAATTTGTAAAACGTTGCCATTTATTGAATCTCTTAACTGTGTTTAACTAATAGTATTATATTTTGATTATTATTTATAATCAAAAGGTGGGAGGATGTTGAAAACGTATTAATATTTTATTTTATTTATTTGTTTATTTTAGAATGGCAACGTTATTTAAGAAATATTTTTTGCTGTCTCATTTTGTAGATGGCAACTTGTAGATCAATCCCAAGATGGAATAAACAAAGTTTGAATTTTTTACCGGTGGGATATCGTTTTTCTATTTTAATATAAAAAGCGAAAGAAAACGGTGTTTTTTCTTAGGCAGCTTTAACAATGGACATTTTAAATAGCATTGTCCCATAAGTTAAAAATAAATATATTATCTAGTTGTTATTGAAACCACTACTACAAATTTGTTCATTCTTGTGTGGAGATGGGTATAAAATTGACAATATTTGGTTGTGCATACATGTGTAGTTGTAACTTAACTCCAGCACATCACAATAAAAAAAAAAAAATCACTAAATATGCTCGAGGGGGAAAATAAGGCTCTTTATTTGCAATGGTTTAATTTTATACCAATTGCAGAAGAAACACGAAAAAAAAGTTTACATCACTAAAAAGCTTTAATTTCTGTTTAGCTGCTCAATGCTGAAGCTGCAGCATTAGAAAAGACAATCACTGAAAAAAAAAGTGTTGTGCAGAGAGGAACATAATGGTCAGCAGAATTCCACAAGGCAAAAAGTGTCAAAATGTATCGCCACTTTTAATTTTGAATTATCCTTTTCATTTAAAATAATGTTAAATAAAATTTTTAAAAAACCCGATGCTTGCTCAACAAAATATTAACCTTTGAAGATATTTTGAGCCCCAAAATGTCGGAATTTCAAAGAAACTGCTAGCGTGGTGTGAAACTGGAGATTTTGGGTGATCCCATTAGGTATATCTACATAAAATAGAGCATTAAGCAAATTAATAAACTGGAGTGAACATTTTTCCAAATTGGTCCAATTTAAGAATCAAAGAATCCCCAACAGAGCATAGAATTTACTCAGTACAGCAGTTTATAACTTATCTAAACATGCATAAGTTTGAGTCATAATTAGGTTCAGATTCTCATCAATTCTGCTTAGATCCTGGAGTCTTTTGACAGCTAAGGTTTTTGCACTAAATTTGTAGACTTCTAGAAAATTAATGCAAAATCCATTATGAGGAAGTCGGCTGTCTGTCTGCCTGAATATTAATTACACAATAACAGCAACAAAATAAGCAAGACAGAGAGTGAGCTTCAAAGATAAAATTCGGTACACAGATTTAAAATCTACAATGTAGACATCTATCAAATTTTGATCCAAATTCAAAGAGAGGATGACTATCTGTCAGATTGTACAATGGGAAGCATATAAATACAATAACTGAAAAATTCAATCACTTAAATAATCAAATTTGGCATGCAATTTTGTGACTTGAATTACAGTTCTGTGTTAAATATCAATTTCAGTTGATTAGGGAACAGCACGTCCAAACCACAAATTTGCCTTTATTAGAGAATATGCAAGGTTTTGGGTGAGCACCGTCAGTGGTTTTTGTATCTCTATCTCTATTATTAACAAAGGCGAAAGTGTGAGAGTGTTTGTATTAGCTCTTTATAGACCAGACCATTAACCTATAGCTATCATACTTAGCACATATATTTTTTGAAGGGTAACAATGTGCACTTTTCATTGTAATTAATTAAAAATCAAGTAAAATTTTGGCATTTTAAATGATAATTTCTAAAAAATATTGCAGCACTTTTTTCTCTAAATTCAAAGAATTATCTTTCTGATATCACTTTTTGCTGCAGATTTTTTTCTTATTTTCCATTCATCAAAAAAAAAAAAAAAAATATTTTTAACATATTTTACAAAAATATATTTAATTGTGGAAATGAAACACAAATCACTTTCAATGTTACTACTAAATCTAGGCTTTTTTTAAAAAATTTGTTGATGATGATACTATGAAAAAGGTTTATTTTTGCATAATGAGTAGATTTCTATTTAAAATATGCTTTTAATACACATTTTGAAACTTATAATTACAATTTCGGTTTAACTTGATAAGTATGCAAATTTTTATAAAGTGTGTCCATTTTTAAATTCTGTAACACTTTAATGTAATAAATTACTCAACATATAAGAATATATGAAGATATATTAGCATAAGATGTATAAGATAAGAATTAATGTTTACAAAATTAATTAATATTAAGAATACACTCTATATTACACATAAACAATTCTATTTTCTGTTCAAGTTTTTGTATTAGTTAAAGTTTTAGCTCATTTTTCTTAAAATTAGAGAGACGCATTGCAAAATAAATGAGATAGTATTAGGTTTTTAAAGAGCAGTAGATGTTACATGTTTATCAAATTTGAAGTTTCAATATATTTTTTTGAGCAAGTGATCAAAAGCTAACTAAATAAATTTGAGCAACCACAAATCCAGACAATAAAAATTATCTAAAACTAAGTTAGCAGCTTTTTTCATAAAATAAATAAAGCAACATAAATTTAGAAATCAATTAATGACGGGTTTAAAATTATCAAAAACCAGGAGACATTAAAAACAATATATATTTATTTCACAATTTAATTTGCTATATTTTCTTCTAATTTATGCACTTTTATTTTACGTTGACAATTTCCTTGTATGGAAAAGTAGAGGAATAGAATTAATTCGAATATCATGCTTAGAATAACTATATCTGTTATTTTTAATATAATACAAATGGGACATTTAATTAAAATTTTGAATATTTTCTTCTTAGGAAAATCCGGCAGAAATTAGGAACATCCTAGCTACACAGACATCAGGTCATTTTACACAAATCAAATACGAAACAAAATTTGAAATATTTTTTCGGTTTCTTTTCAAATTAAACCTATTTTGTAATTTTAAAAATAAATAATTTACTTATAATTTACTCCCAAGTTTTGACAATCGGGGATATTTTATTAAAATTTACTGTTAGCAGTAAAATTATTGTGAAATTTGAAAAAAATTGAGAATCCGAGACCTTACAATTTCATAGACATATAAACCATGCACAATCCATCAAGACTAAAAAATAATTTGCAATATTTAAAAAAAAAAATTGGCCAAGGAAAGTGGTTAATGAGCAGAAAGAAATTGAAGAAAAAGAGAACCTAATAATTTTACAGGGTAACTAGAAATTGGTATAAAAATAATTTTAAACATGGAATACATATTCTAATGTTGAATTCTTTGCACATAAAATTTATTCCTAGATATTATCACCTTTATTTGTCGTTTGCGTTTCAAAGTCATGGTATTCACACTATAATTTTCCCCTTTAATTATTCATCTACTGCCAGAACCAAAAATGGAAGAAATGTATGAGGTTAACATTATTTTAATAAATATAGAAATATAAAAGAGTAAATAATACCTTATAGATTCCTTTAGTCTTTTTCTGCTTTTTGGGATTGGTATCATATAAAATTTTCCCCTCCTCTCGTGGAACAATGACATTCTCATAGCGATTTCGGCAAACCTTTGGTGAGCGATAATTTCTACTAACCGAATACACTGCTTCGCTGGCCATATCCCAATTAGGAGTATGAGCAGGTAATAGCACAGTCAAACTCAAAGGAATGCCTTGTAACTCTTGTATAACCTGAAAAGAAATGAATATTAAGGTAACCTTGGGAATGAGTAAATTTATTTATACTCTATAAAAAAAAATTTTTCACTACTTGAACTGAGATTACTAATATTCAGTATGTACCAGTTAAATATATATATGTAACATATTTTTGAAAAGTAGAATGCAGGTTCGAAGCAGTGAAGAGACTTGGTAGTTTTTAATTTCGTTTTATTCTCTCTCTTCTCTTCCAGGAGACAAACATGATTATTTTACGAGATGCAGCGCGGCACAAACACAAAAGTAAAGCAGAGGCAAAAAAGGGACGAACAAATGATCACTAGTCTTATATAACAAAGGATTTCTGGCCAGGTGTGCCAATTCAGTACACGTGTGATCTTTGACACCTTTTGAAGGATACAGAAGATATCACTTTCATTTGATATGTAGTACTGATGGCTCATTATTTTTACAAAGGGATTAATTAGACCGAAAGTGGAATTGGATCAAGAAATAAGAGAATATTTTAGAATGAAGTTAGATGGGCTATAAATTAAGATAAAGTTTAGGAAATTAATTTGGATTAAATTAAGAGTTTAAAATATCATTACAAACACAGACACACCAGATTAATTGCATACTTTTTTCAGTTTACTGCTTCAAAAAAATATTTGGCATAACATATATCACAATACATACCCACTTTTTTCTATTTACTTTTTAATATATATTTCAATTATCTTTTTTAGAAAATTCAAGGGCCATGAGATTACATACTTAGATATAAAAATGCAAATAATAAATGTTCACTACTAATTTTCAAGCATATGATTAACTTCCTTGCTTACTACTTCTAAATGCTTAAAGGAGGAGCACTCAAAAGATTTTCTGCACTCATCTTCAATTAATAAGTTAAAACTTGCAGCTCAACATATTGATTACAATACAAGCACCTATACTGCCAGCCACCACACACAGCAACTATTAGATGCTAATTTTATAAAATTACTATTGACCTGAGTACACAATTTAGTTAAAGCAAAATTCATTAAAAAAAAAAAAAAAGTGTTAATTCCATAAGAATATCTTGACCTACTTTTGGTCATTGCTTGAAAGATGAAAAAGGGGAGAGATGCAAATTAAGTAATCTTCATTTACATTTATTTAAATTAGAACAGTGTGCATTAAGATATTTTAAATTATAAAATTTCAATTCTTTAAGCTACTTGATTCTGCTATACATTGAAAATTTATATTATTTTCTGCCTTTCCAACTATTTTTTTTACAGATGTCTACAATCTAAAAAATAGTCTCTTTAATTTTTGCTCATTTTGATTTTAAATAGTTTAGTCTATTTGCAATGTTTTTTTTTTTTTTCCTTTATTGCATTTCACCATTTTGAAATTATGCTTGCCCAATTGTTGATATACTTGGAAAGGGTATTTTTCTGCATCTAAAAGTTCTTTTGCGATTTGAAAATTCTCTACTGTATTTTTTTCAACTCAGATGAAACCAAATTTTTTATAATGAGTTTTTCTGTAAGATTAAGATTTTCAAATGGGATATTTTTTATTTAAGAATAATTCTTTTCTAAATTTGGTAATATGAATGCTTCATAAGAATTTAATTAGTTTCCACAATTTCAGACAAGATTTTTTTAATTCAATTTTTCTTTTAAGTAAATTTTTTTGAATTTTTTTTTTCGACTTTTCAAACTTGTCTTTTTGATTTTTAGATACTTCAAATTCTCTAAATTCCATTGAACTGCAAGACACATCATTTAAAAATTTGCTCAATTCTATTAAACTAGAATAACATTCCTTTTTATAGGTACTTGTATTTCACAAGAATAGAAAGAATGGCTTTCATATTCTTAGAGTAGGGCATCTTTTGCTATTCTCCTCCGATATGAACAGTCATTCTTCAGACAAGCATATAACTGAGAAGGAAATCATCCAAAATTTCATGAATGAAGGTGCATATTAAATACTTTTTTGTATGAATGTAGATACATAGTTTGAAATCTGTTGGCCTTTTTCTGAAAAATTTTCTCTGATGAAAACGATTATTCAGAATTTTGTTTTCAAAGATAATTCTACTAAAAAAGTCTTATAAATCTTCATTTGAAAAATCAAAGAAATGCTATTTACAATCTTAAGGCTTCCAAGAATATCAATTCACATAATACTGACAATTTTCAAACCAGCAACCGTTATTGTCATACCTTGTACTAAACATGGAAGTCTATAGAAGAATGTAAAAAGTGATTGAACACTTTTATTCAATGATGAGCAAATCTGTCTAATATAAAGAATCTTTGTTGTATTTAGATTTTGGTATAATAAATTACAGCAGATATATTGACTGAGGAAGAGAAGAATGCAAAATATCTGAACTAGCCCATAAGTAACAAAAAAAAAAATTCTGCAAGTTTAACATTCTGTATATATTATCTTTCATCTACTTAATTTGACTATCCAAAAGTGATCCTCAAATGTAAGCCCATTTTTTTTCTTTCTTTTTCAAACTGTTTTCTATTAGATACAATAATATATTTCATAAGTTTTCCAATGAATTCAATGTCCTTTATGATAGTTTTGATAATCCCAGAAGTCCCTAAAATAACCATTGGAGGAACTTAATATATAGAATAAAACCCTAGAAATAAATTATCTATGCAAACAGAAGCCTTCATCTTAGATACAAGACTGAGCACTTACTTGAAGTATAGCCCAATCCTCTTGGACAAGCCAGTCTGGCCTGTCCTGATGGGCATCCATTGTTGGTTTGTTTAAAACAGTCAAGGGAGGTTGTTTTAATCCAGGGAAAGAGGCAATGCTAGGTTTTGGTAGACTGCTAGTTCCCACCATCAAACCTTTCACCTTCTGCATCTTAACTTCACGTCTCATCTTCAAGATGGCAGCAGAAGGACGATCGAAAAGGGAACGAGGAATATTCACCATATCATCCTTTCGCACTTTCTGCTTGCGAGTTGAAGCTACTGTTATTGAAAACAATGTGTATTAGAATGGTAAAAAATATACATATGAAAAATAAATATATGATACAAAGTTAATAAAGAAGCTTCTGAAAAATACATTTTTCTTAATTTTTCCATTTCATTATATATGTTATTTGGAAATGTCACTGAACTATACACCATAATAACTAAGTCTGCAGTATTCTTTAACAAAATAAGTTCTATAATAGTTAAGCACAATAAATTATTCTTCTCCTCCTAAAGCACTCCTAAGTTGGCTCATTTTATTTCCTCTTGTAGAAAAACAGCCTACAAATGATAAACACGTACAATGTAATCAATCAGCTTATTGTTTCATTAAAATAAAGAAAATTAAATTATAGCAAAGTGCAGTGTTGATTCTAAGAATCTTTTCTAAGACAGAAACATTTAGCGAATGGTTCTTTCATAAAAAACATATGTGTGTTTTTTAAAAAAATAATTCCAAAAACATTTTCTTTAGCATTAAATTAAAATTCCAATTTTTATAATTATCTTATAGGACAAAAATTCATATTTTAGTACAATATCCATTATTAATTTCTGAAGAAAATTGAAGTTATTATTGGCAAGCAGTATTTTCCAAAATATATCCTAATTGCTATATATTACTATATAATATAAACCACAATAATACTCAAGACCTGAAAATTTCCAAAATAACTTCAATTATAGTGAGTTTTTTTTTTAAAGGAGAGGGATTACTGAATTGAAGCAATTGGATTTAAAGTATTATACACAAAATTAAATGAAAGAAAAATTTATATACATGTTTCAACAGAAAAAAAAAGTAAGTAAAATTTAGGAAAGAAAAAAAAATCAAAAAGTAGAATTTAGGAAAGAAAAATTTCAGAAAGAATTAGTCAAATAAAATTCAATTTAAATACTATGTGTTTTGCAAAAAATGCAGAATAGAAGTTTACATAATGACAAAAACAAGTTGCTAATCAAATCTGGGGGGGGGGGGGGACAATGTGTTTTTCATGCATGTATATTCAAGATACCAGAAAATGCATGAATAGCACTCATGTGTTAGTTATAGGTGAATACGGTTTTTCAAAAAGGGAAAAGCAAGGAAACACGATTCAAAATAAATATAAATAGAAAGCTTATATTTACATACAGAAAAAAAAAAAAAATCTTTATTTATTATCTAGAATTTAACAAGATAAACTTTTTATATATTGAGAGGTGGGAGGATATTGATCACCTCTCATATTCTTTAATTGGATGCCAGGCAAAATTCAGGACTCGGGTGAAATAAAATACAAAACACTTTTCCTATCATCATATAAATCATTTAATGTTTACTTAACAAAAAACATTAGGGAGTAACATTACTTTTTATTTCTTTATTTATTCATTTTTACCAATACAAGCATTTTTGAAACTTCTGCCCATTTTTCAGCCATCAGCTTCATGGAGCTAATGGACTTCATAAAAAATATGGTACAAAATCTTTGTACTGCTTAATCCACAATTTTTTTTAGCTATTTCATTTTCAGTAAACATATGTGATCATTACATATGTATCACTGCATACATTAAAAGACGAATGTGATGCAGAAAGCTTTAATACCCATAAAAATTCCAACTTTAAATGATTATTACCGCACTAATAACTTCAGGGCTGGTTCATTTTTGGACATTAAATTTGACATTGTCTGATTTGATGTGTCATCTTTTCTTGTATTCCTTTTAAATACTAAGTCAAATGATGACTCTTTTGAACTGGCATCTTGTATGTCTTCCTATTTTGGAATGACTAGTAAGTGCATGCTTTCCCATGTAACTTAGGCTTATTATCTTCTTACAAAATGAGTAGTATGCAACTAACAATTGAGCATAACTTCTCTTATCTATTCAGCAAAATCAAGATTTTTAAAAAATTTTTATCCACCCAATTCATATTAAGTTCGGATTTTAACAGATCACTGTTTTGTAAAAAACTGCCAATCTATTTTGAATAAGCTCACAGTTTTCCAAATAATAAACAAACCATGATTGACTAAACACTATTGCACTGCTTCCAAAGATTGAATGTTGCTAAACCCCCCAGAGAAATGTATTTTATTCTTTCATGCAGTCACGGAAGTCTCTTTAATGCTCATTAGGAAATCTAATGGAAAAAGAACAACTTTTGCGCAAATCAAGACTGGAATGATCTATACAGGAAGAGAAAAGGGAGAGGGAGAAAAGAAGCGAGTTTCCGCATTAAACAATCAATAATGGTATTATTTCGTTTTTAGAAGCTATGTCCACAATCTTTAATTCTTCCAATCTTTAGAGATTGGCAATTTTTAGAAGGGGGCCCCAATATAAAAAACCTAAAATTCCCTGTTTTTATGAAAACTTTCAAATTTTCCTGCATTTTCCAGTTTTTTTTTTTACACGGTATTTAGTTTTTCCAGTTTTTGCCGTTTTCCTGGTTTTGAGGCAACTCTGCAAAAATGCTCAGATTATAAAGATTTGTTTTTAAACATTAAAAAAAAATTTTTTTCATGAAAAATAAAATGACTTGGTAAATGACTAAAGTGAATCTGAAAAAATGTTGCATATATCAACACATCATGCTTTTGATGACAACTACTAGATATAAAGCATTATTAAAATAAAACAATAAATATACAGTGGAATTCTAATTATCCAGAATTTTAAGATCAAAATTCCTTTGAATAGCTGATAAGATAAGAAAGTTGTTTTTAGGACTATGAAATCTACTTGTAACAAAACAATAAAAGCAATGTTATTTTACATTTTGTATACTTACAAAGATTATTAAAATATTTCTTTTTGAATGCATTAGTCAAAGTTGCCTATCTATTTGGTAAGATTACCCACTCCCTCATTTCAAAACCATCATTATAACTGGAATTTTATTATATATGTTTTACATCGGTATTCTGTTAAATCTCTTTTTTCCACATAATAAAAATTTGTATGAGATTTTATAAAAAAAAATTCTTTTCAACATTTCTGGTAGAATAATTCTGCACTAAGTTTTTGTTTCAAAAAAAATATATATACATAAATAAGAATGTATTTCATTAACTGACAAGACACATGTACAGTACTTTGCAAATTAATTAGGACAAGTATATTTTAAAAGAAAATTGGTCCTTTCTTGGGGATTTTCTGCCTCAAACCGGTTTTAACTGCATTTTCTTACAATGTGCGATTGCCCTTGACTAGTCTAAACCGGTTGGACCACGTGATCAGGATCAAATTTTTTCCCCTTCAGTTGCTGTAAGAAGTGATCGCTTGTGTGAATTGCCTCTTTCTGATGTATATTTAAAAAATGGATATCACTCCCAGGAAAAGAAGTAGAATTGTTACCCTTAGTCAGCATACTTCAATGACTGTGAGGGATATTGCTGCAGCAGTTGGAGTTGGAAAATCTAATGTGTCTAGGATTATTAACCAGCAAAAGAATTTTGGGACAGTGTCTCCAAAACGAAAGAGCAAATGTGAACTCAAACGCAAGATCACACCTCGAACATACAAATTTCTTGTACGAAATAGTACAATGCATCCTTACAAAACAAGTAGAGATCTTCAGAGAAAATTATTAGCTACTGGTGCGAGTGTGGATTCATCGACAGTTCAATTAAGGCTTATTGAAGCTGGGAGATTTGCAAGAAAACCAATGGGAAAACAGTTATTAACACCTACAATGAAGAAAAAACGTTTGGATTGGGCCAGGAAATATCAATCCTAGACAGCACAAGATTGGAATAAGTTTATATTCAACGATGAAACGCATTTCCTTGTGCAAGGGTTTCGACCAAGATTTGTCAGGTGAAAAAGTGGAGAACCCATCAGGGAACAACAGTTAAGCACCCAAAGAAACAGATATATTGGGGTTAATTTACTTCTGGAGGACCTGGCAACTTAGTACCAGTTGAAGGGATGATGAACTCTAAACAATACATTTCTATAATAGAAAGTAAAATTGTGCCTTTGATGCAAACATTCGCTGTTGATGTGGTTGCTTTCAACAAGATCTTGCTCCATGCCATACTTCTAAGCTAACAACGAATTTTTTTCAAAAACCAAAAATAACGATTTTGGATTGGCATGGTAATTCTCCTGATGTAAATCCCATCGAAAATTTGTGGAGCATTATAAAGAGACGTTTGAGTAAAGTGGACTGCTGAACAAATAAAACAATGATTGAGAATGCTATAAAAATTTGGTTTCATAATGGCGAGACCAAAAATTTATGTTCTAATTTAGTGGAATCTATGCCAAACCGTGTAGAAGATCTAATTCAAGCTAGAGGAGAACATATTTTGTATTAGATTGATATACTGTGCATGTAAGTTAACCTATACTAATTAGAAAACATGTAAAAATTTTTGTGTTTGTCCCAATTAATTTGCACAGTACTGTATCAATATGTATATATATTTAAGACATACCAGGCTTAATTCAGTTTCATAATTCAGGTGTCAAAAAATGAGGTATTAGTAATACAAAATTACCTGAAACAATAGGGTCAATCTTAAGTCTCTTTGCTTCTTTCTTAATGAATACTGGAGGCAATCGTGCTTCATGCATCAAAGAAGATTCATACCAAAAGGTGACGCTATAGTCAATATAAATGTCATTTTCATTGGTAGGAGGTGTGGGGGGAGCCCATATCTAGACACAAAATAGCTTTTAATTAGAGAAGATAACACATGGAAGGATTTTTTTAAAAAACGTTTTAAAACTACACTTTTGTTAATATATTAAAAGTTTGAGTTTCTTCTATGTTTTAAATATTTTACAATTATCAGTCTCCTATTTGTAATTTCTTTTTATAAATTTTATAGATTCTAAAAATTTATGTTTTTTAAATATTAATATCAGGTGATATTACTTATAAGAAATCGAATTCGATTTAAATTGACTGATGAACTGATGATTAAATTCCGAGTATTTAAATTATTTTGATAAAAACATGCAAAATTAAAAAAAATTTGAAAACTGTGGTGTGAGCAGAAAAAAGCCGATTGTTAAATTCTACCCATAAAAGCAGATAATCCTATCATGAGTAGAATTGGTCAAAAATAACACTCATTAAATGCTGCAGAGACACCAGCACTAGTTCTAATATAATGGTTAGTGCTTTCATGGGCACAAATTAAATCTTACAATTATAGTAGCAATACTTTGATTGAACATCACACACTTGACTAGCACACAAGAAAAAAAATTTGGCACTATGAAAATACTTATTTCCAATCCTTTTTTAAAAAAACCATTTTCAGCTAAAAGAGCTGTAATAAAAATAATAATATTACAAAGAGAAAGATAAGCAAACTAGGTTGTTAATATATAAAAACCAGAAGATTTTGAAATTGCAACTTTGTGCTTCAAATGGGAGTAAATGATTTATGGTTTGTCCTTTTAAAGGTGGAGTACAAAAACTTGAAAACTCAGCAACCAATAAACAAAATGGTTTCAAATAATTCTGATAAAAATGAACCATATATAAACACAATGCATTAAAGTAAGGATGAAAAATATACCGATTTTAGAGGAATCTGAAGAGCCTGATGTCGATGATGATAATGCACAAATAACCAATTAATCAAATATAGCATAAATTTTGAATAATTTCAGACCAATGCATGATTTCACTCTCTACCTCCCCCCCCACCCCCCACAAAAAACACACAATATTTTACAAAACAACAAATAAAAACAATATATTTAAATAAATGTAAGTTATTTCAGAAGATTTAGATTGTATGTAATGGAAGAACTTCATGGAAAATACAAAAACCAATAAATTCCTAATGATAGTACAACTCTGCAACACAATGGAATTCCTTATATTATTTCCTTGTTGTTTCTGTATTAACATGTTGACTGCCATGGGGGGGGGGGTCACAGGAAGGCCCATATGAATTGCAATACCCAGCAGTCAATGTGTTAATGACCAGGAATAAGAAGTTATCCAGAGATGAATCCTAAGGTTAAAATAGACTGTTACAAAGCAATATATCTGGGGAGATATGTCGAAATTACTACAAATTATTACTAGGTATGATACACTTTACTGATGATCCCTTAATGGTACTTCCTATCTATACTAAATTTGTATATTAACATAGGCAAATTATATTCTAACCAATTTATTCCACTAAAAAGACATAATTTCTGCATGGAATGCACAGGAATAAGGATAATTCCTATAAAGGACAGGAATAAGGATAAAGGATATTCACAGGCTTTATTATTAATTTTAGGCTTGGTATTATAAGCTTCCAATATCCAAATATTGAAATATCAGGTAATATTATACAACAATTGATTAAACTTTCTACTTTTATAAGGCACACATGTTGAATGTTGATAATTGGTACACAGGTATGCCATTATTTAAATATTTGCATTTTAATACCATAAATGTATAAGGTAAAAAAAAAAAAAAAGTCAAGAAAGTTTAAGAACAAAGAAAAGGTTGAAAATAGAATTCAACTTTGTATTCACTTGTTAACACATTAAAACATGTACTATCTACTATGCAAAAAGAAGAAGCTGCAAGTATTCCAAACCCCCCCCCCCCCAAAAAAAACACTAGTTTGCACTATATGCAATTCTCAATACCACAGCAGCTGAAACGCCATCTATCCCGGCTAAACATTGCCTCAGTACACTCAAATCACTAATCCAAAAGAATTTCTTCTCTCTATAGACAAATGGCACCACATGACCCTTGACTTTCACTTTATTCAATATCCATGTCAGCACAAATCTTTTATCATTTGGTGGTGTTCTTGGTATTTGTTCAATCCATGTCCAGTATCATTTTTTAAATAGTTTTCATAATATAATATAATAAATTCACAGGGTAACATTTGACAGATAAAAGATGGTAATCAAGTCAATGCAGAAAAAACAGCAGCATGCTCAAAATGCTCTTTTCACTAGACCAATGTGTATCTATAGAATATATACTGCTTATATGAATTAAAATTGATGCACATACCTATATTTTGTATATATTTATACACAAACTGCCATCTTGTGTTAGCTAAACAAATATTAGCAAAATACCAAAAATCTAATATAAATTAATCTACAAATTTTGGTAACAATAGTGAACTAATATTCATCAGAAAATATTTTCTTTCTCCTTACACAGCTAAAGGGGAAAAAATGACAAAGATAAATTGTTTGCAGCAAAAACAGTAAGATATAAATGATATTATTAATATAAAGAATGTGACGATGGATCGTCCGTTATTCTTAATTAAAAATTTATTATACTCAAAAAGATTATCAATGATGTTTATATTATTATTATTATTTAAATTTTCATTGTCTCACTAAAAATTCAAACTGGAAATTTATTATAAATATATTTTCAAATATGGTCATGAACGATACAGAAATTATCTAATAATTTCTCTTAAGATCTTACTGTACAAAGATTTAACATGCATAATGGGCACTAATAACCCATTTATTGGTGGTATAAATAATTCTGTTGTCATCAAAGGGGTTAAATAAATTTGTATAAACACATTAAAATTATATTTATTCGATAATGATTACCGATAGAAAATAGTCAAAAAGGAATTGTTTTAACCTATAAATGTCAAGATGCAAAAAGCTTGCAACTAATATGAGTACAATATATACATACAAAAATGAAATTTTGCATATGATTTAGGTAAAAAGCAAATCTATTCTTTAATAGCAATAATACTCACAGGCATTTCTTCTTGACCATTAACAGAAAAGTAAACCTATATGGGGAAAAAAATTATTAATCCAATATTATATATTTTTATATTTTCAGTATAATGATTTAATTTATAGATTTGTAGATGATTCAAAAGAATGCTTGATTAAAATTCATGTTGAAATTAAAAAAACAGAAAATAATATGAAGCTTGATTGACAAATTCGAAAAATAAAATTGATGAAATGCAAAAAAGATAATAGTAGCAAATATAGACAATTTTTAAGAGCATCTGCAGAAAACTATTTTCTCCTATATCTAGAAACAAAATCATCTACGTATGGACGATTTATTGTGAAGAACCCTCAAGAATAAACAAATTATCTATCAACTAATAACCAACTAAAAACCAAAATCAAATCAAATTCAATGTTCTGTTCTACTCATTCATGATTTTGGAAAAATAAATACATCAGGAAGAGCATAAACATCTCTAATAATAATAAAACAGAATGTATATGACAGCTGCCTAAAGAACAGATTACTAGACAGAAAAATTATTAAAAATTATGTAAAATTTCAAAATTCTTCCACCATAACTTGTAATTAGAACAAGTGATTTTTACCATGTCTTAAAACTAAAATAATAATCTTTTCACTGGCACTAATTTATAAATTTGTTTGTTTAATTTTAATTAATATTTAAAGATATTTTACAAAAATTTTCATTGTTAACGAAACCTAAATAGATTTTATTGCTAGTAATATTTCAACCTGCTTACCTGCCCTTCCCCTTCCATTCTTGACTAAATCATTCATAACAAGGAAATGAGCAGCACTTCTTACAAATATATTACATATAATATCACATCAAAAAATTATTGATGAATAGATATTTCCAAAGAAATTTAACAAGTTAAAACAAATATTTTCAAAGATTGTTCAAAATTATTTAAGACATTTAATGTTGACTAAATTTATAAATGAAATAATTTATTTAAAAAAAATCAAACACAATCTTACTGATCTAATAAATAAGCACTATTTGTTCGACAATTATAATTTTGATACTCTAAATAGCAAGCCCTTTTCTAATGTCATCATTGTTCAATTTATTAACATTAATTTTTGTTATTCATGTATTCATTAATTTGTATTCATGCTTGAATAAGATTGCATTCTCCGTCTCTCTTCAGAATCATGCTAAAAATACCCTTATTATCGTAAAGCTGTGAGTAAAGATTTAGGAAAGGGGCATTTTCAGAATATTTTTTAGCTTTCCATATATACTTTTTTTGTATACATATCCATTATTTAAAAATAGTTTTACTTAGTTTCTGATTATATATTCGTAATTCTGTAGTTTTTATTTAATTTCTGTGGCAACTACAGAAATTTTGCAGTTGATAGATGGCATGCATTTTGAATACACAAAAAATTTCAATTAAAATAATCTATATTTCTATTCTTTCTTTTTTGTAAATGTGCTTTAATTCTACAAGCAAGTTATTAGATTAGCTGAAGTATTATCAGTTTCTGTTTCAAACTACAATTAAAATTTCAGGTGAAATTAGAGAAAAGTGTATAGAAAATTAATGTAACTGTATAAGTCTTTTGAAACAGTACAAATTAAATAATTATCAAATAATGAAGTTTACAAATATTTTGTTACAAAAGCTACTAAGAAAATAGTAAGTCAAAAAATTCAACTGAAATTTTCACAAATAATAATTCCAGCATACTAACTGGTTACCAAAGACGGTTAATTATTAATAACACTTTAAACTGTTTGAGAACAATAGAAATAAATCAATTTCTAAAACACATAAATCCCCCAAAAATGAAGAGATTTTCAAAAAACTGATTGATAAAATTATTCATTATTATATTTTGTTCACCCTTGTTATATGAACAAATTTAAATATATATAAAAAAATAGTATGCAAGCAATAAGATAATATTAATGAATGGAATATCAACGAATATTAATCATCAGAGGATTAACAGTTCATAACTATCTAATAGGATGATTAAATATCATATTTCCGTTACCTAATATGTTGTAAGTTTCTCACCCCCCCCCTTTATGTTTAACAGTGAATGTTTATATAGAAAAAATAATTTTAAATTAAATCCCTATAACCTATATTGAGAGAAGGGATACTGCAACACATAAAAGTACATTAACATTGAAAATATTTCATAAAAGCTCAAAACTTTTCTTTAGATTTCATACTATAGATAAAAGTTTTAACGAGGGAAAAAAAAAAGAAGGTGATGGTGGATAATTTTGTTTATATTTTCAATTTACAAATGAAACAAAAATAATTGAGCATAAAATTTCGTGGGAGGGAAGGAAATCAAACTGCTGTTTTTAAAAAAAATACATTCCTATTAATTGCTGGTAATTTCTTACTTCTGTTATTAATTTCTATCCGGTCTGTTCAGAACAAATTTTGCACTCAGTTTTAAATTAATAACAAAACTTTCAATACTGACTGAATGGTGACATGAAATATTTAGTAGTATTTTGTATTTTTCATTCATTTTTAACACATTTTTTAAAATTTGTTTTCTTGTTGTATTAGTTGTTTTTGGAAACAATTTTAAATTAACTCTCAATGAACTAGACTGGAAACTTTAAACATAACTTAGTATTGGATACCAATGCAATATTTACTTGCTTTCTTGCATAATCATTACAAATTTTTTCAACAGCTATAACTCATTGGCAAGTTAATTTAAGGTCAATTGCAAAGTTTCATACACAAAAGTAAAAAACAATAAATAAATAAAGAAAAATAATACATCGCATCTCTAATTTGGATTTAAAGGGATAAGATCATTCCTTCTAGTTCTATACAGAGTTAAATTCACAATCGCAAATTTTCAGGATAATCCGCATGGTTTTAAGATAAATTATATTATATTCTTCAGTCCGATTGACCAATATAGTATATTAAATTCTTTTTGAATTTAAATAATTTTTTTTCCTTTTCCTAATTTATAAATCACTAATAAAAAGCAAAAACAGTTATAAAAAAAACAAAAACAAAAAAACAATAACACTTTCCCACAGATCCGTTTCATATATAACATACATTACCAAAGTTGAAGTATATTTCATGTAAAAATCTTTTATATTCTTTTTGCACTCAAGTATTCTTTTCCCTTCAAGCTGCCACGATAAAGTTAATGGTGACTGAAGTTATCTTAATGAGACTGGTTATCAAGTGTAAATGGTTAACAATTGACACCTTTAAAGATTGATTATTTTACTATAACTTCTCATTGTCATTACAGAATCTTCTTTTACACATATCTAATGCTATACATTTCAGATAATATTATGATTTTTTTTTTCATTAAAAAAAAATAAACTTAATTAGTTCTTTCACAGATAAAATTAATATTTGTCTCATCATTCAAAAACATCTGATTATCTCATTTAAAAAGTTGATATTTAGATAATGCATTTATAAATTCTCACAATGAGATCCTAAAAGAGTTGCCAATAAAACACCTGTAACATAATGTTAAAGATTTCATTTACAGCATCAATAAATATCTATTTGCTAATCAAATAGAACAGCAGCATACAAATACTTATCCCCTTTCCCCTAAAATAATTATCCCCTTTCATTTTATCTCATTGATTAGATTTAAATTTAAAGATACCAAAAGATCAAGAATATTTACTGTATGTCACTAACTCTTTCAGTCTCTTTTATACAAAGTGCAAAAAAAAAAAAAAAACAACCCCTAAATCTTAAAAATATTTTTTGAATTATGTTTTTCAATAAATAATCACAGCAGTGCTTTTTACAATAAATTTTGAATAGTTTGTTAGAAATTTCCTCTAGATGTGGGCTAAATGAGCAAAATCTCAGTATAAATTTCTAGACTGCAGAGGCTAACGTTCTGATCTATAGCTACAGCCATCTTCTTTCAAGCTGAAGCACTTTTAAAAATTTTTGACTTAATAATGATGGGGACTTGATATATGAACACTTTTAGAAAATATTTTCCAATCAATAATAACAAAACTGTTTCTTTATACATTGTGAATTTGTTTAAAATACATATGATTAGTAGTAATAATTAGTTGCATTCAACAAAATATCATTTTATATACAAGAAATTTCATGTAAGTTTTAAACAAGAAGGTAAAAATATGTACTTTTTAGGTATTAAAGAATAAGAATTTAATAATAATGCAAACTAACGGATCCCAAGCCTATTGGGGGACAAGAAATTTTTGCTTATCTGATAACAAAATTAAATTAAAATATTTTTGAAATTAAATTATAAATATTTTAAATATATAAATTAATATTTATATGTAATATAAATAAATAAATATCAAATATATAAATTATAAATATTATTAAATTAAAATTATAAATATTTTTTAATTAATGAAATAAACTGTAAAATGCTACACTTTTAAAACTAATTTTCCGTTAGCTATCTGCATACGATGTGAATCGTGAAGATTCCCAAACTAAGTTTATGTTGAATAATATTGAAATTCATCACATAAGCTATAGCATTCAGGAAAAATTATGAACTATATATACAAATTAATTAATTTTTATACTACAGGGTATTCTAAACATCTAATTTAACTTTCTATTACACAAAGTACATTAAGAAAAAACATTGTAATAATAAAAAAATTGGAACTTGAAATTTTGTCGTATTTCTACATTTCAGACTTCTCTAGATCCAGAAAACATATTTTTAAAATTATGTTTGCTTGTTTGTAAACAAGATAAGGAGGAAAAAGGTGTAATATAACTTTGGCATTAGGTTTTTCATTGCAAAAGCATACAATAGGAAATATTATCCTTTTATGAGAATTTAGCAATTTTACTAAATCTATCGTATCTTTTCTTGGCGAGTTTTTTTGGTAATTAATCACTGCCATGAGATTAAATATATTCAAAAACTGAATTTTTATTATAAACATGTTCTTTCCAAACAATAAAAAAAATCTGACACAAAACTATGCTTATAGTCACAAAATCACATACCAAACTTCATATACTTAAATGACTGTTATAGCATTTCCATATTTCAGACAAACTGACAGCGATCAACCTGTTGTCAAATTTGGCTCGATAGGTATCTATACTACAGATATTAAGTCTGTGTATCAAATTTTATCTATCAAACTCTCTTCATTTTGTAGTTATCATGCAATTTGTATTCAAACAAAGAGGCAGACAGACTTCTGAATGATTTTCATTAACTTTGATGAAAATCTACAAATTTAGTGTAAAAACCTTAACCAAATTTTGCCCATCCAGATCAAAGAATTTTTGTCACAGACGGACATTTTCCAGAATTGTGTTTTTCGAACTACGGGAGGTCTAAAATGTAGAAATCTGTCAAAATCTCGTTTGTCTGGGAAAGGAGGGAGGGGGGGGGGGAGAGTTGCACACACAAAATATTTCGGTTATCATACATTTATCACAAGTCATTTAATGATTAACAAAAAACAATACAAAGCAAAATTTCTTTCTTTCTTTTTTTTTTTTAATCATTTTTGCCAATTCATGCATTTGGGCATCAATTCCAGCTATCAGTTTCATTGAACTAATCCTTAGAAAATAAGGTATAACATTTTTGTGCAGCCTAACATACATTTATTTAGCTATTTCCCTTTCAGCGAACATATGTGAAAATATTTACGATATACCATTGAATGAATTAAAGGACAAAGGTGATGCAACAAGCTTTAATTCTCATAAAAATTCAGCTTTAAATTAGTCAACTTAAATTTATTAAGTCACAAAGATCAAAACTAATATTTATCTAGAATTGAAACAGTAAAATTCATATAATGTTTATACAAAGAATTGAATGTCAATTTAAATCGCATCCAACAATGAGCAAAAGAATCATAATAATCTTCTAGTAATCCAAAATAAGTTTTTTACAAAAATAAATTTATTCTTTCTATTATAAAAATTAATACTGAATTCGCTTAAATGCATGATAATACTTTTAATTTGCCTCAACTTTGTCTTTCGTAGAAATATCATATAGACAAATCATTATTTTATGTATTCCTGAGAATTAAAACAAACATTAATATAAAAAATTAAATTTCAGAGCAATTAAACACGAACAAATATTAAATAATAACCAACAAACACTTTGAAAAAATAAACTACTGATACAAAGGTGCAAAATAAACCATCTACTATATTAATATATATATATGGAAAATTATCACTTGAAAGAGGAAGCAAGAAATTTGTCAGATTCTTTAACCTAATTAATCAATATTAAACTGGACAAAGAAATGGGTCATTTACATATGTAAATGAGCCATTTAGAAATTTATAAAAAAAACCAACAAAGAAACCATGTTTCCTTTCAAAATCAGGCAAATGAAAATTTGCTGTCCAATGCTAATTAATTTCACTTCCTTTCAGTATCAAAAGTCCCATTTCGATGTTCACAAAATGTGATGCTCATTCGGTTTAACAACAACTAATAAAGGGGAGGGGGGCATTTTGCCCTATATAGTTTAAAATTTTATAACACTTTTTAATTTAAGAATAGATAAATTTAGTTAAGATTTTAGGCAAATTAACTGATCTGTAATGAGCTTTCTATGAAAATATTATATTTTTTTAATTATAAGTTTAATTAGGCTGAAAATTTGGGACAAACTAAAATCTTCATCCAAAAGCATATAATGTAGGAGGAAATGAAATGTTAGGTAATAATAAGTATTTATAAATAACCATTTCTTCACTAAAACTGTCAATCAGTATAGAAATAACATTGTATAAATCTATACCATATATAAAAACTATTCAACATCTAAAACAAGTACAATGCCTAAATAAAAGGTACTTTTTTTTTTTTTTGAAAACTGTTTAAAATTTAAAAAAACTTGCATGTAAAAAAAAGAAGGCAAAAGTGATAATCTGAAATGAATTATTTTTGTAATGAAAAGATGAATGCTATATATCAAGAAAAATATTAATTACAAAGGAGGGGAAGGGGAGGGGGAAAGGACATGAAGTCTAAAAGTTAAGAAATATTGAAACAATAAATAAAAAAATATTAAGAGTTTAAAAATTCTTATATATCTGTTTCAATTTAAGGAGAAACAATGAATAAATGTTCACTTTCAAGATAAAAATTAACCTGAGGCTTCTCTTTTAATGAATCCCTCTATAATGAATCCACTGAATCATCTTTGGTTAATATATAACCTTTTCAATAAATATTTCTTAAGATAGGGAGATTTTTTTTTAGAGAAACATAAGATGCATCCAATCCTTTTCATTATGAAAAAACATTTTATTTTTTTATGTCTTAGAGTATATAGTTCTTATCTATCCCCTTTAATTTATCCCCCACCCACTGTAAATGGTACTATGCAACAGAGCAGTTAGCAACAAAATAAAACCCTTTTCATGAAAATTGGGAAGACTCGGTATCATATTTGTATAGTCTATCAATGTATGTGAACATTTTTTTAAAAATATATTAGATTGGAACACACAAACATTAAAATGAAACAAAATATCTACTGTAAAAACATGCAAACTGTATTTTCGTAAGGTGGGGTGTGGGAAGGCATATTTATTTCCACATTTTCAAATTTGCCAATGGCAAAATTTTTTTTCTTATTCTAAAGAATTTCTCATATTCAAAATCTTTAGAACATAAAATTTTATGCAACTTGAAACACAAACAAATGGAGACATACGAGAAAAAAAGATTTAAAGACATGCCACAATATAAACAAATATAGAAAACATATCATTTTTACAAATCTTTTCTTTACTTTTTATACTTCACCAGTTGATACAACTATTGTTTATTAAATACCGAACCTTTTAGCTACTCTTAAAAAGATTTATATCAAAAGAAAGAACTGAAAATATATGTAGAAATATGAACAAAAATATTACATATTCACGCTCAAGTATAGAAAGGAAAGGGAAGGGACTGGATATTTGAAGTCTGCATGGCAAACAACCCTTTATATGCTGTTTGGTTTTAGATAAGAGTTAAATACTTTCAAAAAATAAATAGTCGATATAAAATTATATATATATTATTAGCATTATATTGAGTGGGGAAAAAAATTGGTTAAGAAAATTCTATTAAATCATGAAATATTGATTTCATACTGATTTATTCATTTAATTAAGATTAATATAACATTAAAATTTTTTTATATGGAATTTATATTTTTACTATAAAAAACTTGTAGCAGAACTTCACAAATGATAAGACTGACTCTTACAACAAGATTTTTCTTTATTTTGTTCCTAAAGTTGACAATTTAATAATATTTTTCATACAGAAGTTATTTAATTATTCTATTTTATCTAACTATACTTTAACAATTGTGTCCACTATAATTTCAATGAACAAATTTTTTAAAAAAAGATTTTTTATTATCAAATCAAGGATGCATCAAATTCTTGCAATAATTTCTCCCTCCCCCCCAAATCATTTTCTGCACACAAAAAATTGAGTTCAATTGTACATAAATCAAATTTGTTTTTTCAAATGCTTCATTTCAGTTTTTTTGCATTACAAGCTCTAAAAGGAAACATCTATATATATAGTATAAAATGAAGTCTACTGAAAGCATCTGTATGTTGAAACAAAAAAAAACCCCAAGAAGTACTTAACTAATTTTGGAGATATTTGTACCATTTTGTAGGGCATTTATTAGGAAAGGTTTAGCATATTGAAGTCATATCAAAATTAAACAGTGATTCAAAACTCTTTATCTCCAAAAGAAGGAAATTCAACCTTGGCCGGAGCACATTAAATACCAAAACGCTTAGTTTGTTGTGCAATAATGAAAATGTAGAGGAAAGAAATATTAGGTTAGCGAATATCAGAGAAAGATTGTCCACACTCTTCAAAGGAGTCTTCTGCTGAGCCAAGTAACCCTCTCTCTTCAAATCGCACTGCAATTGAATTACAGAAATAGAATGAATCTTGCCTGTATGCTCACAGAGAAAGATATTTAAATTTGAGACACAGGA
Organism: Argiope bruennichi; assembly: GCF_947563725.1. Classification (NCBI taxonomy): domain Eukaryota; kingdom Metazoa; phylum Arthropoda; class Arachnida; order Araneae; family Araneidae; genus Argiope; species Argiope bruennichi. The sequence continues at coordinate 142,821,777 of NC_079154.1, forward strand.
GAAGAAGAGAAAGAACAAGCGTTCCTGATATTTAGTCCAAAAAGGAATACTCCGCTCTGAATTTCAATCCATGTGTGGATTATAGAAATGATGCCTCAGTTTAAATAGGAACAATGTCTATCTAAACAATGAATGAACAATCCGTATTGTTCAGCTTTGATATACAGTAATTTTTGCCAAATTTTATCAAACTAACCGAGTGTGGCGAGAACAGCAGCAAAAGTGCCACGGAAACTGTTAGCTAATAGTATGCAATTATTTGTTTAAATAGAATCTAAAGATCTACTTATGATTTAAATTATCTTTCTCCTCCTTAATAATATGTACGTAAAATTCTGAGTATCCTTTAAAAATTATAAAAAAATGTGGAATTTGATACACTTCAGAATTTCTTTGCATATTTTCATAACTACTGAAAGGAAATAGCTAAAATTTTACAAGGTTGTTGCTGTCAGAAAAGATTTTATGTGTAGAGCACGTTTGTTTGCAACCAACACAACAGCAAAATTTTCCTTAATTTATTTCAATATGAATTTTTGATAGGGATTTCTTTGACATATGTCAACTTAGGAAAGAAAATCTTGGGTATTTTTAAAAGGAACATGTATGTGTAGTAGATTTTTTTATTCCTTCGCTCGTGGCAGGGAGAACAAAGCAAACATCAATTGTTTTAGAGCACATGTTAAATATATATATATTTTTAAAGGGAGATTTAGTTAAAAAAAATAAGAGAAAATTTTAAAATGAAATAATATGGGCTAATTTAAGATAAAATATTACATATATGATAGGATAATTGCTATTTCAAAAAATCATTAGGATAAATTTTAACATAAAGTTGACTCACTCATAAACAAAAATTGCAGAACTAGCTAAAATCTTTTTCTAGGAAGAATAAAAAGTTTCAGTTTTAATAAGTATAAATTATCTCTTAACTAATAGGCAGTGTTTGGATACTTTGGATACTAAATAAACCAACTTAAATTCAGTACATACACCTTCAAGTGTAATCAAATGAAATGAGCTAAACTCTTTAACAGAATTTTAAAGAAATCCATAGCATAATAAGATATTCGAAATTTGAGAACTGTTATTTCTATGTCACAATGTAATATTAACCATGTAATGAGCAATATCCTTTCATGTCAATTTGATCTTGCTCTCAAATGCATCCCATTTTTCTTGGTAGAGCCATGGTTTTTTCTTTCTTTGGCTTCAGAAGGCATGTTTTGGTGCCAATAGAAATTTGTTTAAAAACAGATGGTAAGTCACTAATTTTTTTATATCTCTTTCAAAAAGGGAAAAGAAATTGAACTGGATCTACCATAGAAAATTACAGCATTTTCGAGCAAGAACAAATTCCTTAACCCTCTGGCAAAAATTCTTTAATAACTGCAAATTCTGCAACAATAACTTCATTAAATTTATTACTTGAAACTTTCTATAAGATAAAAGTAAGTGTCTCAGGACTTGAAAATTCTTTTGAAATGATTGCTGAACCACTATCAAGAATAAGTAATAAATTAAAATTAAACTTCACATTAAGTCCCCTGTACAGGAAAATTTTAAAGGAAGAGCATCTACAGTTCCAGAGTAAATAAATGAAATATATATTTTCATGGGTTTATCTTTTACCATTAATTACATCTAACCCAAAACTATAGTTTAAAAATACCTAATTTTCGAAAGGATTGTCAGAGGGTGACATTGCTAATAGTATTGACACCAAAACGTGAACCTGAAACCATGCCAAATGACCCGGAGACACCAAGAAAAATGAGACAACACACAATGATTTTAAAGTAGCACTTTAATACATTTATTTCCTAAACAGCTTTCAAAAAATTTGTACAATACAATTCATATAATGGTTACTTATAGTCAAGATTTTGGGTACTACAAGTACATTTTCATCCAAATAAACAGTAAAAGATGAAAATAATAATAATAATAAAGACGGCAACTTTCTTAGTAATCTAAAAAATGAGTACATTAACAACTTGCAGGTCACATAACAAATTCATTCAGATTTCTAGTGGTCTAAATTATACACATTTATGTACATTTAAAAATAAGAACAAACTGTGATTTTCAGAAAATCACTGTGTCAAACAGTGAAATCATTTTAAGAGTTAGAGGGCAAGGATGTCATAATGGAAGTAGCCAATGCTTCAGCAAATGATACATTCCTATGAGTATTTAAAATATTATTTACAGTCTTAGGGCTAGGTAAAGATAATTCTGATTCACTTTCACTCTTTGACTTTTCTTCTGCTTCAATGGCAGAAGCACGTCTTGTCCGAATGACAAGATTAGGATTAGAAAAAGGTTTTATTATGAGCGGATTTGGGGTCACTTTCGAGATAGGCTTATGGCTATTCAGCCGTTGCCTAGAGACCTTCATAGAAATATCACCATTAGTTGGACCATTTAAAAGACTTTGAAAGGAGTATTCTTGTTTTACTATTGAATCATTTGATTCCTCACTATCTGCAACATTATCTAATTTTTCATTTTTAATTATGATGCGCTTACTCCTACGTTTAGGAGTAGTACTTTTAGAGGCTGGGGAACTGTTCTTAGGGGACTTGGTTCTCTTAGACCTAGATGATGAAGATCTAGAAACCTGATTGGCTGCTTCTCTACTGCAAAAGAGAGGAGAATCATCATCCCCAAGCTGCCTGGATCTTCGTTCTTCCTCCTCTTTTAGAGCCTTCAGGTGTCCAAGCTCCCAATCTTTCTTCTGTGCTTCTATTTCTTCCTAAAATTTTGAAAACAATGCATACATAATGATATAAGCATACTTATATTAAACATGCATATCATAAACACCTTTTGAGAGAAGTAATGTGATCAAGTTAATCATTTTATTTTTAACCTTTTCACATAGTTTTATTATTACCAAGTTATACCAATGTTAATTATTTATTAAAATAGTCATTCAAAAAATTTTATTACTTGAATCAACAAATAAAGTAGGGCACAGGCATGAAATAATAAAAATTTGTATTTCATAATATAATGCACTGAGCCAAATATAGACATTTGAGAACTAAAAAAAAATAAGTATAAAATAAAAATAGGGATATAAAATAAACAAATTTATACAGAAACATCTAAAGCTATTACAAACAACAAAGAATTATTACAAAAAAAGAAATCAAGCTCAAGAATGATAAAATTTGACTTGAAAAACTGAAATCCGTGGAAAGAATGCTTGATAAAATGCTTATATGGAAGATACAAATGCTTATAATAAAGCTCAATGTGTGTGTGTGTGTTGGCGCTCTACAGGCCAGACCGTTTGACATACAGCTACCAAATTTGGTACATGTATAACTTGGAGGTTGGGAATGTGCACCTGGGGTTTCTTTTTTCGAATTTTTAATTAGAATTTTAATTATTAATTAAAAACCAACTTTCCCGCCAAAAACATCTTCCATTATCCCCAGCGCCAAACGAGAAAGGCTTCAGTTTTTTTTTTCTCCCAACAGTAATGAGGGTAGGGTTAAAATTTTTCGGCGGATTATTTCAATCGGTTCTGTTTATTTTCTTAATGTTTGATGCATTTAAAATTAAACATTGTTAATGAATCAATCTTTCAGATTCATTCTGAAGTACTTTTGAATTAAAATAAAACAGAATAAAGGAAATTAAAAATTTCTAATCCGCATAGCGTTCCCCCAACTGGCGTAGAAAAAAATCACGTATTTGCGTTACGTAACTGGCGAAGAAAATTCACGCATGCGCATTCTGTTCTGATTGTTGCCATGACAACGTTATCAATGGATGATTTAAATTATTTTTGGGTTAGCTGCATGCTTTTGAAAGTAAATTGTATTTATGTTAGTTATATATTTTTTGTATATGCTTATAGTTTTAAGTACATCGTTTTTTAAGTAGATTTTTTTAAACCGGTTTTCGACCGATTATTTTAAACGATTCATTTTATTTTCTTAGTGTTTGATGCATTTAAATTTAAACATTGTTAATGAATCGATCTGCTCATAATGAATCTAAGAAAATTTTGTTGACCAACTCTTGAGATATTACATAAATTAAAAAAGATATTCTTTAGTGCCCATAAAGTTTAAACGCTGAGTGACTCTATTTTCAGTAATCAGATTAAAAAAAATGCTTTGTTTCAGTAAAAAATATTATTATATTAATTGAAGATAAATTCTTTCCACTTTAATTTAAAGCATAAATTCTAGGGGTGCTAACAGAAAATGAGAGAGATACATATTACGTTATGACTGAAGGCCTTTATAATATTATGAATGAATTATATGATAATCAAAATTTGAAGTTTTAAAATATTTTGATGAAGAAGCTATTAAAGTAGAAATTGCATAAAATATTTAATTATTAAAATTTTAACGAACATTAAGATTGGCGAACCGGCTGGTCGCCAAAGGCGGCTAGTTGAAAATAAATGCTAGTATATAATAAATTCAAATAATTTTAAAGTAACTTCTTTAGCAAATAGTACAAAATCACAGTAGGTAAAAAGATTTCACTTCATTCTCATAAAATAGAAAAAAAACCTTTAAAAATCTGCAATTGTTTGTAATTAGATGACAAACATGAAGATATACAAGTCTTTTTCAGTTATCACAACTGAAAGCATAACTTACTTCAGCTAATTTGAGCTGCTCAAGGGAAACTGGTTCTTGCAATGATTCCAAGAATTTTAAAGCATACTTTTCTACTGGTGATAACTATTAAGGGAGAGGAAGAGAAAGAAATTAGATTTAAATACAAAAAGAAAAAATGGATTAATTATTGCATCATTAATATGAAATTTTCAGTAATATATTAATAACTTTATATTACAAGTAAAATTTCTAAAACATAAATCTATGATAATTTAAATTACTATGAATATTAATGCAACCAATTTAAAAATGGACCAAATATCAAATAAGGATATATAATCAATAGTACAAGCTTATCTTTTTTGATAAAGCTTTTTAAGTAAATAATTAAGCTTCTTGTAAAAGTTATAGACAATATTTCTTCATTTCCTTAACATTCCAGCAATATATATAACAGAAGGTAGTGGTGATATTCTACGATTGAAAGTAATTTTAAAAAATTATTTAATTTAAATGAGTTTTAGTTTAATTCCTTTTGAGAGAGAGAAAACCCGTGAGAAAGAAACCCTAACTTTTCTGTACAGCTACACATGTTTTGTATGTATTTTAATATTATATTTACTAAAAGAAATTACATATGTCATTAGACATCTTTGAATCAAACAAACTTTTACGTGACAAGAAAAATGAAAAGTTACCTGAAACATTAGCTTTTCTAATTCTTCTTCTGCAGCAGATTTTTCTTCATTGTCTCGACTGTCATTATCCAATGGTATAGATTCATCAAATTCGGCAAGTTCCGCCACTGCTTCTGCACTGGCTGTTTGAGCAGCCTGTAAATCAGATTCCTCTTCTGCCATTCCTAAAGCCTGAAGAATAAACATCATGATCTTACTTAACGGAACTCACAAAAGCTGGAATAATGATTATATCAACTGACTTATTTACTTCTAATGTTTCAAGCTCGTAAATTGTATCATTTGAAAAACTATTATTTATTAATAGCATCACTTCAAAGAAATCATGACAATGTTTATGCTAAATTAAGCATGCTATCTCTAAATTGCATCAGCAATTTAGCAAATAGCAATAGAGCGAAAATAATTTAAAATGTTCTTTTGAGCAACATTATAAAATATATTACTAAAATTATGTTTAGATTTTTACTTAAAAAACAATTCAAAATATATATGTGTGTATGCACATACTTTAAAATAGTTCGAGACTATTTTAAAATATAGGAGTCATTCTGGGAGAAAAAAAAAATAGAACATTCATGTTTCAATAAAAATTCTTAATAGCTCTGTGATAAACATATATACATTTATATTTTCAAATGATTTAATGCATTCATATTTTCAAATGATTTAATCTTGCAAAGTTAAAGTAAAATTTTAAACTAATAATAATTCACCATTAATAATTTCAAAATTGCATTTAATATTTTTTTTTTTTTTTTTTAAATCAGTTTGCATTTTGGTGGGCAAGTAGAGAAGAATTAATTTTGGGAGTTGATATATTTACATTTTTATACAAATAAATGACAGTTAATTTGCATTACCTTCGTGTAAAATAAATAAATAATTCTTTTTTACTGAATCAATACTAAATCAGAATGTGATAAACCATAATTAATCGGATTAATCAGACTTTGATAGAACCATATTAATAAGTGTTGGTGAGGAAATGAAGGAAGTAAAGTTAGTAAAATGTCCAGTTATTAAAGAATATATTCCTAAACTCTTTATCAACTAGGAATAGAATATAACAAACTAAATTGTCATTATATTACCCATAGAAACAAATGCACTACTTGCAACACTACAAATGCATTTCTTTTCTAATTGGACTGATCTACCTCAAAATGCCTAACAATTTTAAATGCCTTTCACCACCAACAGTTGAACTTTTAGGAAAGAATCCCAAAGACTACACTGTGATTTATTCCTAGTTTGATTTCCTAGTTTGATTTATGATTTCAAATATTTGCCAAAGGGCCACAGTCTTGAACAGGGGCAAATTAATGCAATTATATTTAAGAAACATTCAAGAATTTTTACAGGGTTAAAAAGGAAATCTTTCAGACTGACATGTTTGCAAATTATTATTACAGAAAAATTTAGTTTGACCTCCATACCATATCATTAGATTACAAAAAATAAATAAATAAAAAATAATGAACATGGTGTGTTTATTAGGGAGGGGAATTCCACAAATTTAATTAAATAAAAAAACCAGAATAATGGAGAGAAAAAATCTGAAAGTCAATCATTTTTGATTATCCAGCAGGCCTTATGTTAGCATTCTCACAGTATCCTTGCATATTTTAGAGGGAAATATAGAAAGATATCTGAATTAAGATGTATGTCAGTTGCAAAATAAATATAAACTAATTTAAATCTTGTGTATGTATGCTAACAGTAGGTCTAAAATTTATGACTTATCTAGCTCTAGTTGCCAATTAAAATTCCAGTTAAATTTCTTTTACGAATACATTTCCATGATTTTGATATTGATTTTTTTGCATTTATCTCTGGTTGAAGATTTATAATACGTTTTACAAAATAAGCAGCTTACATAAAAGAAAACTATTTCTCTTTTTCAAGAAAAATTAAATGCACCTTTAAAAAAACATTTGAACCCATATTACATGATATTGTAATTCATTTCAATTAATTAAATAAAAAAAATTGATAAATCTTACAAAAGTAATTTTTATTTTTAAATGAACGAATCAACTAAGAATTTAGTTACTTTTCCTTTTAAAACAGAAATTCTTAAAAAATAAGAAAATATAATAGCATAAACATGCACCCTATTTTTTTAATCTAAAATAAAACAAATTAGAAACTTGCATATTCTTTAAGCATTTTGCACAAACAAGCTGCATTTGAGATTTTTCAGTAAAAAAAATTATTGATCCATAAAAACGTTAATTAATTTTAACAGCTACTGAAAAAGGCTATATATTATATGTTAAAGTTCAATTTTCAAACATCTCACATAGTTAAAAATAAGATAAAATTTGACAAAAATTATACCTGTTCAAGTTCCTTTTCAGAAAATTTTTCACCATCTTCAAAAGTAATTTCTGAAGGGATTTCCTCAATTTTTTTCTCTTCCTCTTTAATCACAGGTTCAAAACCAAAAAGCTCCTGAATGGAATTCTGGCAGAAATCATACAATTAGTATGCATTAAATATAATTTACTCATGTATGCAATTAAAAATTCAAAAATATATTTACTTTTTTAAAGAAAGCAGTAGTAAAATTACCACCTTCAATGGCTACATCACCCAAAATTCTTTTCTGGTTGGCTTTCTTTAAAATGTTCTCCTCTATAGTTCTTTCACTTATCAGTCTAGTAATCAGGCAAAACAATTAGTTATGATATTAAATTGACAAACTACTAACAAAAAATTTTAATTGATAAAAAAAATCATAAAAATTCACTTTAACATTTTTCAGCTACTCATTTTTGCCATAAAAAAAAAACTAAGTTAGAATTTTGAAAAAAATTTATTCATTCATAAATTTACCAGTCCAATATATTTACAAAATATTTAAAACTTATTAAAAACCAAGGGAGTGGTAATAAAGTTATTACAAAAGAAAATGCATTACACGGTATTGGCATATAATTTATCCACGTTAGCCAAAAAAATTAAGCAGGCGCACAGACATACACTCTAAGCATTGGATATTTTTTTTCCTGTTTTGTAATAATGCATAGTTTTCATTGAAAAAAAAATAATTTAAAATATTGATTTTTTAAACTACAATATTTATTTCTGTATTTGCACAAACATTTTCTATCTTAAAATTATGCTTTTTTAGTTTTGACAAAACATAAAAATGAAAGAAAAAAAAAAAAAAAATACCAAAAAATTAAATCAATTATTTTCTTCAATATTTCTTAAAATTAATAAGTTACCAATTCATTTAAATCGATACAATATTTTGGAAAAATGTCAATAGTGATTAGAAGCATTACCAAACCTTTTATTATTTGATTTTTAAATATGTAACAACAAATAAGATTCAGCATGGCTGGGAAGGAAAGAATAAATTTCCTCCAGCACTAACTCATTCTATTTCCAGTCTTACAAAAAACAGTCTCAATTAGGGGGGGGGGGCAAAAACAAAAAATAATAAAAATGAAAAAACTATCAATGCCAAAATGTTAACTTTTATAAGATTAACAACACAGATGTCCTTTTTCTTTTAAATTAACAAACTACCAGTTTATTTAGATAGATGTATTATTTCTGAAAATGTCAATATTGATGTAGAAGAACAAATAATTTGTAGTGTTTTATATACCAACAACAAATAAGATTCACCATAGCTGGGATGGAAAGTGTAAATTTCTTCCTTCAATAAATTGCTATATTTAGAAATTTTATTTGAAGCCTTATAAAACTAAGAATGAAAACAATCTTATGACTATCATCATAAGATAGGCAAAACTGCCATGAAATTGGTGATAGAATAATGCCATATTCCAAACAAGTTTTTTTAAAGATTTTTTAATTAAAAAAATATCTGCAATACTCAAACAAAGGTTACATACATTTTATGACAAAATAAAAATGATTTAGCAAGTCACAGATTTCATAAATAACAGAAATCCATTCGTGAAGTAAAAAAATCTCTGTAGTGAGAAGCAAAATGAAAATAAATCAGTGGATATGTCACTCCAAAACTTTCTCGCATACTGCCAGAAACTATTTGGCATGGCATTAATGTATAATGGTTACGAAATATTAACCTTAGGTGCGAATTAAACATTTTTACTGATTCTATCGAATGATCCTTGGCAGGTATGCAATGTGGTAGTGATGCAAATTCACTTTAGTAATGCCCAGAGTTTAAGGGCATTCAGCTAACACACTCTGTCTTTAAAAGAATACATCAATCAAATCACATTAACAATTCTCACCTGTATATATGTACATCGCGTGTCTGTCCAATTCTGTGACAACGATCTTGTGCTTGAGCATCCATAGTAGGATTCCAATCACTATCATAGAAAATAACAGTATCTGCACCAGTAAGATTGACTCCAACTCCACCAGAACGAGTTGACAGAATAAAGCAAAAAATACGCTTATCAGCATTGAAGCGTTCCATAAGTGCCTTCATAAAAAAGAAGAAAAATTATATATATATATATATATATATATATATATATATATATATATATAAATACACATACGCATATTATACATAAAAAATATATACATATATATATATAAACTGCTTGACAATTGCTAAGGAACAGCTACGTTTTTTGGAATAATTAAGTATAGAGAAAGATTGAAATGAAATTAAGTACATATTATTATGGAGCAAAATAGCGCAGATATCTACACATCAAAGAATTAAAAAAAAAAAAGAAAAAAAAAAAAATGCTCCTTGGATGGTTTCCAAACAGCCCCACAAAAATTGATCTTCAGATCAGAATGATGCAGACATGAGTACCTTAGCATGATGACCACAGGCACTAATGCATATTTTGTACCTATTCTCCACTAAACTACCGAGGAGTTCTGGGAAGGGGGGGATTTTGTCCCACTCTTTTCAAAAGGCGATTTTGAGCTCCTGCACTGTTTAGGGAGAGATGTTTCTTTGTGAAACACGTCTGCCAGGAGCATCCCAGGCATGTTCAATGGAATTTATGCTGGTAGAGTAAGCATGCCATTGCATACGGGCAATATTTTCACTTTGCAGTGTGTCCGATACCTGAATGCTTCTGTGAGGCCGCACATTATCGTCCAGAAACAAAAAGTCTGTACCTTCAGCAACCCTAAAAAGACTACCATGATCCAGAATAACATCTCTGCAATACTGTTGCAAAGTAATGCTTCCTTGCTCAAAGATGTGAAGCGGTGTTCTGCCATTGTGCATGAAGAATGCCCACACCATCACGCCTGGGCTGTACCGATCACGTTCACTAACAAACTGTTGTGCATAACGCGTTTCACTCTCTCCCTACAGTAATTGGTGGCCAGAATCACTTTTCACACTGAAACAAGATTTGTCTGAGAACATCACTCTAGACTAATTTTCGGAAATCCCAACCAACAAGTTTCTTACAAGTTTGCGTAATCGCCAACATGTTCCTTACACCAGCATAATCTCTCGTGAAGATGGCGTAGTTGAAGCGTGTAGCAACGAATAGGCTTTCTTGCATACAAATCAACTTGATTTAATCGTGGTGAGATGATTCTTGCAGAAACATGCATACCGGTAGTAGCTGCAAGTTTTACAGCTATCTGGCCAGGAGTTAAATTTCTGTTCCTTTTTTGCCACAAGGGTTACACAGCGATCCTCTAAATGTGTTATGTTCCTACTATAACACCCGTCATGCTTTTGTAAAGTATTTCCACCTTCAACAGCCTTTGTTAATTGCGAGATGCCACTCTTCGATACACCCATCGCAGCAGCTGTAGTGGTGACACCGTAACCTGCTTCCAATCGGCCAATTGTTTGCTCATGTAAGATCGCAAACACTCAAATGATGTCTTGCTGACATTTTACTCTGAATAATTGCAAGAACCAAACGGAATTTCAAAGAAAAAAAAAAGCCTTTATAACATCCTGTACTATTTAGGGTCAAACATCAAACAGCACGAACTTTCGTATGAAACATGAGCTTGTATGCAATGTCTTTTATACATATAATGAGTCCAGGTCTATCACGCAATTTTGCATAAATCACTTCTTCCTTAGCAATTGTCAAACAGTGTAAAAACTATAAAAAAGTGAGAAACATTATTATGAGTTAGAAGATCTGCTCAGTACACTATCCTTAAAAAATGCTTTAAAAAGTTATAGGTTGCCTATTTAGATATAAAGCAGCATAAAATTTCATGAAAATTGTATTAATCATTTTTATTCTATAGGCATTATATCAGTTGTATGATTATACCAATAGGTGTACCTAATAGGTACCAATTTTATATCTTTGAGCAGAATTAGCATAAACCTAGGCCACTCAAATCTAGGAGAAAAAAAAAAAAAATCCCTCTGCTTTCTGGTTGCCATAGCATCGCAAATGCAACACAGGTAGACATGCTCATATTCGCTATCCGGTGGATAATCTTGAAGCATTTTCAAAGCTTGTGCCATTTCGAATACAGTTAATTTACAAAAAGAAATTCATATTTACAAAAAAGGGGTTCATAGAATATATTTAATTCAATATTTACATAATTGTCCGAAATAAGCAGTAGCAACACTTAAAATGAAGAGCAAAAAATCTGAGCTGTTAAAAGTAAAATGCCCAAAGCTACTAAACTTTAGAAATAAAGAAACAGGCAGGCACTTCAAATAATTTTAAACATCCCCTACAATACAGCCAACAATTTTTTTTTTTTTTTTTAACTTTGTTAGTACCAGAAAAAGTTTTAAATATATATTGCTTTTACAGAATGAACTGCATTAAAAATTATCAATCCGCTTGATTTAAGCTACAATATTAGCAAAAGAGAAAAGTAAAGGGTTCATTAAGGAGTTAAAAGAAGACAGGCTTTAATAAATGGCATGCTTAAATGAGGAGTAAAATGTTTCCTTATAAATTAATATTTTATTAAAAGTAAGAAATAAAAAAAATTTTAGGGTTGAATATACTTTTTTCTTTTGACATAACAATAAATCTTCAGTTGTTTGTATGTGCATGGAAAGAAAAGGAATGAAAGTGGCCATATAATTAAATCACAAAAGGAAAAAGATGCTAGGTGGAAAAAAGGGGGGGAGAGGATAACTTCAAATAGTTAATGAAATCAAATCAAATTTTAAGTTCAAGAAATTACATAATAACAGTATTTTGAATTCTCCTGGTAAAGCCAATACTGTCCAAAAAATAAAAATAATTAAAACCCAATAAATCATTTATTATATACCGACATAATACATAAAAAGTGCTAAAAAGGCCCCAAAACATTTTATATATATTTTTAAACATTTTATATCAATGAGATATAAATACCGAGGGTTGCGGTATCAACTTTTTTTTTTTTTTTTTGAAGAATGATTTTTTATAAACCTGTCGGAACTCACCTGCCGTTGCTCTATTTTAGTGTTTCCATCTAAACGAAGATATGTGTGTCCATGGTAATTCAGAAACTGCTCTAAAATATCTAGCATTCGTGTCATTTGTGTGAAAATAAGAACTCTATGATGATCTTTTTTTAACTCCCAAAGAAGATGCGCCAACCTTTGCAGTTTTCCTAAAAAGACATTTCAATTATTATTTTCACTAATAAGAACTGAAACTTTATAAAAGTGACACAACAACTACAGATAACAAATTCTAACATGCAGCATTAATGATTTTATCAAGTAATGTTTATTTTATAGTTAATATATTAGAATCCAGATCTACATTTGATGACAACACAACAAATCTATCAAAAAATAGTTCAAAACCGGCAAAATTTCTTTTCAGCATGTAGTGAAACTTACCACAATCATATTCAATAAGGCGTAATTCTGGAAATTGAGTCTTCATATTACTAACAATAGGATGCAAAAAGGCACAAGCAGGAGCAAGATATTCATTTAATTTCTCATTGTTCATATTTTCTTCATTCAATTTCCATGGGGCAGGATGAGATACATGCAGTTCCACAGCAGGCGCAGTTACAGCAGGAACCACGAAAATAAACCTTTGATAAAATATAAATAATAAGAGAATAAAGATGCATGACTATAAACATGTGAAGTAATACAAAATTAAATTCTATTTAATAATTTCAGAAGCAAAAACCATACCTAAAGCTTTTGAGCTTAATTTATTCTGATAGCTAAACAATGAATATCTGAGTAGCTTATAAACCTAGAGTATGGCTTAAAATTCCTTTTTTAATTAATAAAAATTAACAGTCTCATTAATTAAAAGGAAATTTCATTACAAATATGTTTAAACTATAATATCCCAGAAAAAATATATTCCACAAGTATCCTTTGTATGCAAAAAGCAGATATATCCTCATTATTAGAACTCAATGGAATGCTAATATGGCCATAAACATTTTTTTCAAAACTTATTTTCAAATGCAATTGATCATTTTATATACTGCAATATACAAAATCCTTTTTCTGTCTAGAATTTTATTTTCAACTAAACATGAGAAAAAGTTTTAAAGGTTTAAAAGTTTGCATAATTTTTAAAAAAAAATTAAGCATATTATTTTTTAAAAAATTCCAAATAAACTCACAAATAAATTTTAAAAACTGCAAAAGGCATATTTTACTCATAATTTCAAGATCATTTTAAAAAAAATCACATAAAATACAGTAGCTACTTAATAATATAAAGACAGCTATTCCCAATAGCAAGTTTCACTTTCCATCAAAAGTTAACGGCAAATTGTTGCATCTTGAATCAATTTTCAAAGAATAGGAAATATCAAAATACTTTTCATTTTCAAGTATCAATAGGATAAAAGATATCTTATTTAAACATTTCACATGCCTATATTTTGGACTGCTAAACAGAATTCAGGCATTGCAATGTTGTTTGTTTGTGCAAAGGAAATACAGTTTTTCACTAATGCAAAATAAATTATTAAAGGTCATGAAATTATATTTAAATACTTCCTAATGTCTCACATTGTCTGTAAAAAAATTTTTGAAAAAAAAAATCCTCTAATCTAGATTGGGTTATTATATGGGGAATTACAATTAGCATTGGTTTTATTTGTATACAAGAAATGAGACATTTCATTTGTCCCCCTTCAATGTGACAGAAGATTTCTGATTACAAAACCTTCAAAAATGATTAAATACAGAAAAAAATATATAATACCTATTGATGATATCAGTCAGTTCAGCCACACGATCTTCGGGTGTCTTGATGATATTAGACAATGTTTCTGTATAATCCCAGTAGAGAGATGGATTAACCTTCGCAGGAATTGCATTCAGACAATTAACATAACCTCTACCTTGCCAAGGACAGCCAGTGCTGGGATGTTTCAAACTATGGACAATGGTCACAGCTTCAACTAGATCTCTACCATAGATTGGGCAAGCACCACAACGACGATTGTTAATTTTTGCAAGTGTTTTCAAGCATTCTTTCCTCTGCTGTTCCCGGGCTTGAACCAAAGATTCCTGATGAAATTAAATAAAAATGAATAATATACATTTAATATGTGCATAAGTGTTTTTTAATTACAATGAAAATAACTCTTAAGCAAATAAATTTGTCATGAATAAAATAAAATTACAGTATAAGCCTTAAGTACAGTTAGCAGCAAAGAACATTCGTGCAGTGCATAAAAATGGCAAGAATGACTACTACCTGTCCATGACAAGAACACTGCCAGACAATCGTCTATGTTTATGGCGGGCATTACATAAATAGGTTACTGTAGGAAGAGTTCATTTCGCAGAGGTAGAAATTAATTCAAGTTTCTTACGTTGGCACGTTTGGCGCCAAATTGGCGATATTTGGAATTATTGCATTTAATTTTTGAAAACAAATTCAAAAAATAATTCACTAAGCTGAAAATCATTTGCATACTCAGAATATTAAAATTGTCTGGCATTCCTGTCATATGTATACAAAGAACAAAACAAATCAAATAGAAAACTGAATAATTATTTGTAAGTTAACGACTGCATAAGAAGAAGAAAAATAATTAACTAAAATCATCCAAGACAAAACATTAATCGTCTTCATTTCATTTTTTTAAAATTTTACAGAAGTTATTAATATCAAATTCTTTGCAGCAAGCGCAAGGTTATCTGCTTAATTTATTTCATAATTTTTATAAAAGGTTGCTTTTATTCAATAAAGTAAAAAGTTCATTGTTAAATATGCTTAAAACCTTTCCAAATTTGTATTTATTTGTTTGATGTATATACTATTTCCCGAAACACAAAATTAACGATCACCATAACTATCAATTTTCAGATTTTTAAAAATCAAACTTTGATTTGTAACTTATTTTCAATATGCACAAGCTTTTTACAGCATAATTAACTTCGTAAAGTTTATATGTAAAACTATTCTGAATTTGAAGAAAATTCAAGTATTCATTCCTACACATGCCAGATGTCCCGGACTTAAAGGAACCCAACTAAATAAGCCCAACATTGCCTTACATTATTCTATGAAAAACGCGGTAAAAGTTTGTTTTTGTATTCCAGATTACCATTTATTCATTTACCCTGGCTTGAAAAAGAAACAATTATTTCAAAGAAAATTTTTTCTCACGAATTGTGAATTCAAATAATAGTGATAAATGAGCTTTTCCTTTCAATGTATATCAGTAGTCATGAGCTCGAGGCAATAAAGGATCCAAATTATTGCATGCATTTTATCATTTCAGGGTTAAAAATTCTTCACTCCCAATGTTCTTCACATTTCTGTTCCAAGTCCACCAATGCCGTTTGAGAATACTTATCTGTTACCTTTTTATTATTACAATCAGTGCACCCGAGTACAAAGGAATCTCATTAAATGCTTTAATCAGGGGTGTTTGTGGGACCCCAAAACATCCCCTGAAACGTTTACGGACTTACTACCGGCATTTTGGAGTTTCGAGAAGGGGGGGGGGAGAAATGAAAAATTACAATTATGAAGTATTGAATGACCTAATTATAAAAGTTCAATGAATTACTTTTTTTGCAAAATTAATAACCATAAATTTTCAAACATATAAACTACTACATTTTATGCAAATATTTTAAATTACCTAAATTAATTCTTTTAAAAAAAATTATCTAATTTCTGTTGCTTTTTTTTTTTTTATTTTCTGATGTTTGTGGGCTTGTCTTTCTTTTGTGGTGAACTTCATAATTGCAGGAAGGTTGACTTTTATTTTCCTCATTTACAGTTGAAGAAATTTCCTCGAGAACTGCACATGCAGAGGTAGAAGCAGTTTGCTTTTCTGCTAATGTAGAAGGTTTTTCAGAGACTTTTATAGGTGACTCATCTGAAATACATGTTTTTAAGTCCTCTTGATATGTTTTCCAACTTCTGTTCATATTCAGTAAGAGATCTTTGTGAATTGGATCAGTCATTGGATTTTTTGAGCCATATTTTTCACATGAGGTTTCTTTAGAAGCCATTAAATCATATTTAATAGTCTGCACTGCATCTAGGGAATCAATCTTAAGAGAGGTTCTATAGTCAGTGACAAGTGTATCCATTAAGTTGAATGCACTTTCCACTAATGGGCCATGGAAGCAGCTATGGCAGGCTTTGACCAATTTAGCCAATGTAGGATACTTATAATCATTTGTGAAATCATCTTTTAAATTAAAAACTTTAGACCAATATTTATCAATTGTACACTTGACTTGATTTCCACTTTCATCAGATGTGTAGAGCATTTCTTTGGTGATATCAATATCACTCTGGTACAACCTTATTTCAGCTTCTACATTTGACTTTTCATTATCACTAAAAATATGGGACATAAAAGATGATAATTTTTCAAAAGCTAATATTGTACTGGTTTTACCTCTTAGCTCTGGATCTAATGCTGTAAAACTAATGAGATATGAATTTTTAAGGTGTAATTTCTGTTTCATATGCTGAAATTTCTAAATGAAATTCTCTTGCGTACATAAATAAAAAAATATTTCAATAAGCGAAACGAAAAATTTACACGTGCATCAATAAATGAAACGAAAATTTTACACAGCGGAGAAAAAAAAGTTGCGAAGCGATCAATGACAAATAGCAAATACGGCGAAAAATCCCCCTTCTCTACTTATTGGCGCCACGCCAGTAGAGATAAGACCTTTGAACCCAGAGTCACGTGATCGCACATCTGGTCGAACGAAGTCTCCCCCTTTTTTTTCTGCCGCGCCTACTTGCCGAAAAGAATCCAGAAGAGAATGTCCGAGAACCGGGGGAATGAGTCATAACTCGCAATAAGGAAAGAACAAAAAAGTTTTTTCCCCCTTTTCACGCATTATCACTGCCTTTGGAGAAAGAAAGGAAAAGTTTTCACCACACACACTGACCTTGCGTTTTCTGCTTTAAAAGCAAACAAAATTACCCAGATCAAAATAAATAATTCATTATTATTCCTACTTCCTTTTGAACGACGATCCCCGGAATTTCCGGGGATCGAAGTTCAAAATCCCCGGAATTCCGGGGTTTCCCCGGAGCACAAACACCCCTGTTTAATCCTTCTCACATTAACATGCATAAATTTTTAGATTCTTAGAAACATAGTTAAGAAGGAAAGCTATTGAAATAGGGAGGCAAGAAAACAAGCCTGAATAAATGACTATTTTTCTTTATTTTATTGAAAAAAAAGTAATGCGCTACCCATAATATATTCTTCACACCAATATATAGTTGAATAATATTTCGCAATAAAAAATTAATAGAATTACTTCTTAATTGCATATACTCATTCAATTTCAGAAAACAAATTAAATCGTTTTAATCCCTAAATACTTACATATTTAGGGATTAAATATGTAAATATTAAAAATTGCAATTTTTAATTTCAAAGTAATTCTTTTTTTCTTTTAAAACTATAAATACAATTTCTCATAATTATTATTTAACACTAAGAGCAAAAGGTTAAAACTACGTGTTTTTTTTTTCTCTCTCTCTCTCTCTCTTCCCTTCTCTTTTTATCTTGACAATGATTGTGATAAGAGATAACTGAATTATACCTGTAGATTTAAGGTAATTATTCAATAATTTCAATGAAAATAAAATACTGAATTGTAAAATATGCTTCTTTAAAAAATAATGAAATTCAAAATTTCCCTTTAAGAACTTTTTTAAAACAAATTTTCAAATAAAAAATTCAAAATCAATAATCAATTAATTTTACAAATACAAACAGCTGAGTATAATTTGCATTAAAAGTTTCAATTGTTTATTTTTTTTATAAATATGATCCAAAATGGATTTCTATATTTTCCAGTTCCATACATCGATCAATTCAAAAGTCCTAAAAAATACAATATCAGGTGAGAAATATTATGTTATTCGCCCATTTCTTCTGGCAAAAATTCACTGAATGTAAAACTTTCATCAACGATTCCTTATTCCAATAAAAATTCAACTTCTCTCTCAATACGGGAAGTAATTTTCTTAAAGAAAACACTTTCTTTTGCTGGACATAAAAATCTTGAATTGTTTGCCAAATTACACATTTGTCGAAGTCATCAATTTCACAATTTCAGTGAATAGGCCTTTCACGGTGTTTTCTAAGAGTACTCAAAACTACTGTTTTGTACAGTGTCAAAACTCCCTAATAGTGAATTCTGACATTCCAGTCATTTGAGCAGCTCTTTTCATGGCTTGTGGAAGAGGAATTTTTAAAGATTTTGATGCAGCTTCTTTGGAGAAAAACTCTGCAACATTATGCACCATTTTACGTGCTTGTGATTTTAAAATCTCTCTTTTCTTAAATCCAAAAGGCATTTTAAAGATGTCAAAATTTAAGAGACAAAAAGAATTATTATTATTATTACAAAATTAATTATGAAATAATGAAATGCAGTTAATATTAACCAAAGAAAGGATTAATAAAATAGAAGTAAGCTAAGCGAATATAAAGATATGTGCAACTGTGACTGAAACGAGAAGACGAATGAGCAACAGGTTTTCTTTAATCGCTTCACATTGATGCCAAGAAAAAGAAACCGAAACCTATTTCTCTAACGCCCATCGTAAACATAATGATCATACATATTTAAAATGGAAATTTTATTCATGATGAATCATTTTTAAAGACTAATATATAACTTTTTGAGAAGTTTTTTTTCTTCTGTTATGTAAACTTTGTCACTAACATTTGAATATTATTTGATGATATCTTTAATGTTCATCTTAATTTACAAGAAGAAAAGCTGTATCTACCGAGACTGTAATGAATTTATTTACATGAACTTGCACATTCTTCTGTAATTTATAAGCACAAAACTTCTATTCACTCTAATTAAAGAAAAAAAAATTTGCATAAAATTTTAATATGAAATGCTTATTTAATATCATAAAAAAGATACAGCAGAAGAATTGAGTTGAATGCTTGACTTTTAAAAATATAATTCCCATTAGTCTATATCAAAGAACAAATGTCACATAATTTACTAAGAAAAATACAAATGTTTATATAACCTCAAATAATGATAGTCGTATGAAAACAAAGCACAGATTTTATGTCTACTGACATTCTCACTGTCCAGAGTTTTAATCCACATACTTTCATTTACAGAAAATTTCACAAGAAAAAAATCTCAATCTCATGTCTTACCAAATAAAATGCAGAATTCTTTTTGGCAGATGAAACATTCAATATGGCATCAGATTTAGGAGCAGGTTTTGTCAGAGAATGGACAACAGGAGATTTAGTTGGTTGTATATGATTTTGATTTACAGAACCTTTAAATAAATCAATAAAACATCAGATTTAAACTTGAAAATAAGGTAAAAAGTTTCAAAACAAGATAATACTGGCATCATGAAACTTACTATCTAAAGATGTTGTAGAAGGAGAATGGCCGTTAAAAGAAGTCACTCGTGTAAATGGCCTGTTGTGGACAGTCTGATTGTTGAGAGTTGTTACAGATGCATTATTTGTTTGAGGTCGAGTGATGTTAGTTAAAAATGGTGGTGCAGCAGATGGATTCCCAATTTTCTGTGTAGGAGTTACAACTGAAACATTTCAATAAATTTAAATATAAGCTTTAAATGCTATAAAACAGAGCAAAGTAAAAGGAAAAAATTTGAAGGAAAAAATTACACAATACAGAGAAAAACTTAAGTTTCATCTCTAAACTACAATATTAGATATTCATAAGGACACATTCCTCCTTCCAAATCATTTTACTAAATGTTAAAACATGGGTTCTTTTATAATAGATACTTTTAATTCAAAATTATAAACAATAAATAATATTTTATTTAACATTGTATAAGATGTCCAGATTTTATCAGCCAGAAACTCAGCATTGTTTGAATTATCTTTGCAAATAGAAATTTTTAACTCTAAATTATAGATTATAAAAATATTTTTTTGAATTAACTGCATTTATATTATTTCCAATTTTATAAAACATACATTTTTTCAAACAATAATAAATTAAATCGAATCAATCATTATAGAATTGTGCTTTCAATTAAAATATTTTGCCTCCGAAACCGAAAATCCACTTACTTCATTTACAAAGATTTGTTACATAAAGAATAGATGAGGGAATGGTCACCATTTTAGCAAGCTTTTAGTCTAGAAACATTTTGAAACAAATGTGAAAATCTCTTTACAATACCTATACAAATAATAACTTTCTATACCTATAAATAACTTTTTAAATTTTATAACCAAGTATTGCAAAGACATAATGAATGCCATAATAATATCTCCAGCAGTTGAAGATTCCCTGGCAGTTGTAGTGGTGTTCCTGTCTGAACCCTCCCACTTCCTTTCCAAACACAAACTGAGAAAAGATAGGTTATAGTTTTATCATACCAACACCCTTTTACAGTTTAAAATTCAAGAATTTTTGAGGGCTGTATTAACTTAAGGAACCTTACAACATATAATATAACCAGATTTGAAAATGTGCTTTATTCCATCAATTTTGAAAGATACAGACCATTATATAAAAAAAAAAAAAAAAAATTAAAACCAGAAAAATGATCTCCACATATCCAGCAGATATAAGCCTACTTGAATAGACAAGTTTCAAAACGAAATTAGATCTTTGTAATAATGCATTCACATGGTGTTCAATATATCAATCATTAAAATGTCTACATCAAAAATGCAACAAGCATTGGTTACAGTACTTATTAATCTAATAGATACAACTTTAAATACTTCTTTATATGTTTACTCAAATTTCATTGAAATTATAATACTTCAGTAAATTCAATTCTTGATTCTTCAGCTTGCATTCTCTGCTAAAAGATAATTTGTTAGTCAAAACATAAAAGTTATCACAGTGACAACCATGCTAAAAATCATTCTGTCTTTATATGTAAAATAAATACACCAATACAATGAAAACTTATAAGCGAATAGCTTTAGCATACATTGGGTATTAATGTTCAAGCAGTTCCTTAAAGAGTAAAATATAAGCAATGAAGTAGATTTTCAGAAGATAAAGAAAATACATTCAATAATATTAAAGCTTGAATTAAACGGAAACACCAAAGCAATTTTTCTGAATTAAAAATAAAGCAATAAATAAACATTGGTTAGATGACTCGTAGATCTTTAGACACAGAAAAATTGAAATCAAAATTAATACGTAAAATCTCTACATGCAGCAAATATCCACTATTTCTACAAATGGTTTAAAAAGAAATATTGAAAATTTCAGTGGAAATTCAATTTAATTTCAAAAGAAACATTCAACAAAAATAGCTCCATATTGCAATGAACTAAATTCTAACAATGATGAATTACTGCATTCTGATAAACCTTTAGTATCAAATTTCAATGATACATTAGCTAATAAGCCATAATTACCTTACAAAAACAATGAAGTGTCCTTGTTTGCTCTGGGAGATAAAAAAACAAAACTGCACTCATGCATCAAAAAAAAAAAAAAAAAAAAAGTAATTCTTTAAAGAATAAAAAGAATCTCAATTCATGGAATCAACTGTTGAAAAAAGTCTTAATTTTTTTTAAAAAAAAGGTTTAATAACCGGGTGCACCCATATAACTGCAACACCACAACATACTTTGTAAATATTTAATAAAATGCCTACCAGTTGTCGTGGCAACATTTGTGCCTAATACAACAGGCTGAATACTAGATGTGGTACTAGCAACAGTCGTTTGGGCGGTGATGGCTGGTTGTTCCCCCACAGAAGTTATGACAAAGTGGGCCCCAGCAGCAGTCTGCACAACACGACCAATTCCACCAATAAGAGACTGAATGCACTGAACACGGTTGCTACCTGGAGGTTGCAGCTGCAGTGTGAGGCCACCCAGAGGGGCAATAGAAGCAACCGCTAAGAGAAGAGAGAAATGCCCGATTTAGACATGTTATGCAGTAGTCAGAACAGCACAAATACTGAATGCAGAAGGGGAAAGAATAAGCAATTCATTACAGCAGCAGAAAATGGGTAGCATAAAGAAGAAGGTCCACAATTTAATGTTTAAAAGTTGGTGTGTTTATATTAATTATATATATTTTAATCTTTAATATAATAGAATTTAAACAATTACATTAGATGAAGATTAGTAATTCACTCAAATGGTGTAATAAACAGAAAAATAACTGAGATGGTAAATAAAATGAGATAATAAAGCATCAAACTAAAACAGCCATGCTATATTATCTATACAGATTTTGAAAAATGAGAAAAATTTATTAAAGGTTAATAAAGACAGAAAACTAAATCATTATTGAACAGATATTCCTCAAAATTTACTCAGTATTTTGAAGCATACAGAAGATTGCCCAAATATAATTTTTTAATAACATGTTTCTATATTTAGAAAAGTAATATCTACAGTTTTGGCATTCCTAGTAAATGGAATATTTAATAATTCATTGTCATACTGCTACTCACAATTATGTGCTTATTCCCACACCCTTCTTTAAAAAAATTACCATGCATCAATGTTTAAAATTCCTTTTGTATTTCAGCTTGCATTTTTTTTTTTTTTTAATATGCAAGACTTAAAAGTTATAAAAGCTTGTCAATATACTCTTTTAATTCAAAATAATGTCATAGATGATATGAACTTTAGATACAGTAGCATTTCATTAAAAAAAAATTACATTGATATTTTACAGAATATTTTTTAAAAATTTATCAGATGGGCATTGACATTCCATAATGTGCCAATTTTAAAATATTTTTTAAATTTTTACATGTTTGCATAATATTTCCTGAACATCCTATTTGTTGTGCAATAACTATAACTTTTGTTATGCTAACAGTACTTCACCAAAGATCAATAATTTGTAATACCAAGCCATATAGAAAGCAAAGATACAAATCTCGTGGTAATTTTAAAAAGTTTCAAAATTACTTAATAAGTTAGTCTGAAAAAGTGATAAAAGTTTGTGACAAAATAATATTAAAAAGATTTAAATAAATATCACAAATAAATGTGGCTTGTACAATATATAGTTTTAGCATCTAAAATCAAAATCGTTCGAACAAGATACCTTCGCCCCACAGACAACTCTACCACCCAACACAATATATATATCATCTTTGATGAGAATCTTTTTAAAATGAATGAAGAGTGGAATTTTTCAATTTCAGCACATGAAAAATTACCTTGAAACAGAATGGGGGGCTATAATGAAAATCAAATTCCAACCCAAGAACAACTTTTTCAAAAGGAAAATGAAGACAATATTAAGGTAGATTTTGCTTACTCAACCAAAGAGGAATAGGCTGAATCAGAATTCTTATGATAACTGAGTTAGATCAAGCATTGGTTATCCAAGTGACAAAACAATTAAAGACCTGCAGAATTATACTACCAGGTACATAGCAGCCAATGGTTAAATTCTAATAACCTTCACGAACCACAGTACATTACCCTCATTAGAAGCATGCTCCATCATCAATATGATGATAGATAATCCTAATTGATTACTTTAACAGTCTTGGAAGTAAGAAAAACCACCCTATCAAAAGTTTCTCACTCCCCCCCCCCCTAAAGTGTCCAATGGCACTTCCATGGCATTTGTGGTAAGAAAAAGCACACATCCAAGTTTTAAGGATTACATATTGTCGAATATTATACCATGTAGCAAAGCTAGAAGCCAAGAAGGCTGCAGGATTTCACAGACTGCACCAAATTCTGGTGAAAGGAAATCTCAGGAATTTTAAATGAAATAAATTTATCATAGATTTGGATGATAATTCATGCATGTGCTCATGAAAATAATGATTTTATTCATTATAACCAGCATCAAAAATTATAAAATGCATTTCTGAGCTAGCAGTTCTTAAAATTCAAAGTGCTGGAGATATTATAGGTAAAAAAGCAAACATACACAAATTTAAAGGATATACTTTTGGGGTTAAATTACAATTGGCAATTGATATCAACCAGAAAGATAGCAACTACAGAAATGTGTACATTATTAAAAAAAGCAGAGTGAGATATGAATGAAATAACTGGAAATAGAACTTCCATGTCAAACAAACATTTTCAAAATATTCTCTCAGCATCTCAGACTTTTAAAAAAACCTCGATCAGGTAATGACTAATCCCATTAACAATCATATTTTAGCTCTATTTTTTATAGAATAAATATAATATAAAAGAAATCTTTTAAAATAATAAATAATGATATTATAAATAAATATGGCCTATAAAAAATATATCCATAATATGAAGAGTGTTCAAATGAAAAGTTACAAAATGATACTGTGAGTATAAATGAAGACTTTAATCAAAGTATACACCATAGGCCCGAGCACAACGATCCCATTGATAAATGAGCCGAAGGATCCCTTGTTCCGAGAATTCCTGTGGCTGTGACGAGACCCAGTCCTTCACAGCTTCTGTCAGTTTGCTGTCCGAGTTGAAGTGCTTGCTTTTCAGAGGATCAAACACATAAAAGTCTCAGGGCGACATGTCCGGACTGTAGGGCGGATGGTTGAGTTGCTCCCACTTAAACTTGGCCAGTTCCGTGCATGTGACATTGGAGACGTATGGATGCACATGATCATGGAGCAAAACCACACCCTCCGTGAGTAGCCCTGGTCTTTTGATCTTGATGGACTTGTTTAGTCTTCAGTGTCTCATAGTACACATCGTAGTTAATGGTTCTTCTGTGCTCGAGGAATTCAACACGCCACATTAATTGGACAGTGCCTTTTATAAGTGCCTCTGCTCTTGTACATGCAGGTGCCCGCACATACTCCAATCAATACCAGAGATTCCAATCGCATCCCTAGATGTCCGATTCTGTTCTCCCATAGTGGCATAGGCAAATACAATACATTAATGTTTTGATGACAAAAATGTAACGTTTTGAAATATGTTAACTACGTTGTGTATTTTTATTATCTGAACACCACTTATACTAGTACAATGGTAATATTTTGCAGAATGACCATTGTTTTGACAAGAGAAAATGGGCCTGTTTATGTACATTGTACAAAATGATTTAGGCAACCTTGCTCCAGCACTGATCTTGCAGTCTGTTCTTGTGCTTAAAATTGATTCCCTTCCCTCACACCTAAATAATATAAATCTTTCTGTTGTTTCATGACTTTCAGTACACATGAACTTTTTCAACTGGTTTCAGCGAGGGCTTTTAAAAATATTTCAGCTTTTTCCTTGTGGAATTATCTGTGAAACCACACCTCCCTTTTAATGTTCCAGTATCATATACAAAGCTTAGCAAAGGGCTTTAAAACTTGGTCCTCATGCAACCTTATGATCCTCATGATGAAACAGAGTTTCGGAAACTTTCAACTCATTTGCTGCAGTAAAATTGATATATCAATCCTCAAAAGCTGAATTGCAAAATAAAGCATATGACTTATCATAGTCGACCGCCGTCCCAGAATGTTGCTGGTGTACGAGGTAGGACCATGCTGACACACTAGTGTACGTATTAAATGAATCAGAAAGTTATTTTAGTGATGAGGATAATTGTACAGAAAATTTTTTCAATGAAAGTTCGCATTCGACAAATTATGATATGCACGTTCAAATCAAATTAATTTTTCTAGTGATAATGTATTTTGAAAAATTTTTTAAATATATCAGTATACCAAGAGAAATATCTACAGAATTTACAGGCTGATTTTTATACGAGTACTTAACCTGTATGCTTAAAATGCTACGGATGTTCACAAGTTTCTGCATAAAAATAATGCTGATAAGAAAAAGGGTCAATTTTACCTATTGTCAACTTTTTTTTCATATAATTGTTGAATTTTCTATTAATTTCTTTTTATATACTTTTAAATATTGGAAAAATAAGCAAAAAAAAAAAAAAAAATGTTTAAAAAGCAAAAAGTAATATGGTTACATGTAATTTGAGAAAAAAATGCATGTTCAAATGCAATAATTTTTTACATTTTTATACATCAAGAAAAATATATGCAAAATATATTTGCTGATTTTCTGCAGAATTTTTGGCTGATTAATACTTTCATTAGAAAATTTAAATTGAATATAAAGAAAATGCCGTCTTGTAGACCACACTTCCACAAGTCCTAAATTTTCATCTAACCAGTGTACCAGTAATTGTTGGATCTGTACATTTTTTTTTTTTTTGAACATTCTAAAAGCGAAGCAACATCCAAGTATTAAAGTTGAACCAAATAGATATAAATTGAAAATTTGGTAAGATTTTATTTTGTATTGTGTTAAAAACATCGAAGACATTTCTAAACTCTTCAAAAATGATATAACTGGCAATTACCTTTTTTTTTTTTTTTTACAAATCTTTCGAGATTGATAAAATTCCCAAACTTTTTCTAGATAGCCTAGTTTTGTGGTCATTGCGTTCTAATTTAGATCCTTATCAAACTAATGAAGAAATACCTTTCTCAGGAATCTGCACTTTTAGCTACAAATCAGTGAATAAAATCTTTAAACTCATCTAGCAAACAATTCTAGTTTTATATTAGAGAGGAATGTTCGAATAGTAACCTAAAATTTTTTGAAGATAATAGTCAAATGCAAAGATGTTGGTTTTAATTCTTAACATTTTTCAGAAACAGGACTTTTTTTTTCAAAAGTTCTTAAAATCTAATAAACCACATCAGATATACAGAAAAAAAAAAAATTCTGGAGAATGGCAATAAATTGTTACTTTCAGTAGCATACTGATTTCCCACTCCTGACACAATGATAGATTTGTCTGAACATGATACACAATAACTTTCTTTTTAGAAGTATAGATAAAATAATAGCTTAATTAAAAATATAAGAAATTAAAATAACATTAGTGAATCTGCAGACATTTTTATTATATTTAGAATATATATTAAATGATAGAATGAACCCAAAATTATAGCCACATTTTCAAATAGTTGTTTCAATTTTGAAATTAGCAAACTTTTAAAAAGTACATTAAAACTTCCCCAGCAACTTTTTTCATTAGACAGCATAACTAAGGAATAGAATAGGAAGGCAAGTCTCAATTTATCATCTATTAAAAAAAAGTATTTTCTTACTAGCACCAGGTTGAACTAATTGAAGAGTATACTGTTCAGTCTGACCAGTAGCGGTTTGACCACCAGCAGAGGTAACTGGAGTTGCTGCACGAGCCACCTGCTGACCAGGTATCACCATGTACCTCTGTGGCTGGGCTGTGGGTGGAGTAGTCAAACGATTAGGAATATTAGAAGGGACACGAAGCGTTGCAGTCGGAGCCCGGGATGCTGCAGCTGCTGGTGTGGAACTGTTGGAAACCTACAGGAAAGTTAACAATGTACTTGAACTAAATTTTCTAAAATAAATAATAAGATTTAAAAACATACAAAGAAAAGGAGGAAAAAGACTCAATCATACATCAAATACAAATAGCAGTGACATTAAAAATAAACATATTAGTAGTTCAATGTCACAAATATTCAGATAAGATTAGTACAAATTAGCCTTACAACAAGCCAAAGAAAAAAGTTAACACATCATCAATATCATATAGGAAAGAAAAAGAAGAATTACCTGCCACATCAATTTTTGCACACTAATTCAAATAACAAATTCCTTAAAGCTCAGAGAATAGATTTTGTTATATTACAATTTTTAATGCCCTTTTAAATGACTTTCATCACAGAAACTTAAGTATAATGTAGGTTTTCTATCATAGTATTTTCCATATGCTGAAAATTTTTAACTGTACACTTGTACAAAGATATCAAATTAACTCATTCTCAGCTAAACAAAGAGTATAATTTATCTGTATTTCTGTGCTGCCAGCACAATTATAATTTTTATAACATTAATAACGAATTCTTATAAATAAATTTAATATGATACATGAACGTCCACTTTCAGATTGGCCAACAATTCTGCCTATTGATTTTTCAAACTTTTATATAAATTATCCTGATTCTTTTAGGGTGTATCTTAAAAATCTTCAGAATCTTGCATTATTTTCATCATCTTGCAGATTACACGTTTTATTTTTGTAATTAATAAACTCTCTCTTCTGCATTTCTGAATACAAATATAGCCAGGCAACTCTACTGCCAATGGTTGATTAACTGACCAAATGCTAATAAGACAAGCCTCAGTCACAGTATGATCTAAAAACGATTTAACAAATTATAAAGCCAACAGATTACCATTAATTATGCATTACAACATATATTCTTTAAAACTATACATAAATAAATATATACAATATGGAATACAATAAGACCAGCAATGAACAAGTAGGTTATAACAAAACAATCAGCAGAACTGTTGTTGTAAATAACAATTATTCTGACACTGTTCATCATACAAACAATCATAAAAAGGTGTCATCCGAAAGATCTTAATGCATTCTTAAAGAATTTTTAATTAAAGTTTTGAAGGGCCATCTATATACAGAAATCAGAGCAAAATTCAAAATTTCTAATGCAAACAATCATTTTTCTCATCAAATTTTAAAACTACACAAAAGGTTATTCCTGGATATTAAATTTCATTGATTTTTGGACATTTTGTTTCAAAATTATAAGCAAACAAAATTTTGATTTTTTAATATTAGAATTAAGTTTTCAACTTTTCATTCATATCTTAAAAACTTTAAGTAACTGACCGAAATTGTTTTTGGTATGAAAATATAACATTCTAAAAATTTTACATATATATTCAACATGTAAAAATTTAATACTGAAAAAAAATTATGTTTAAAAATTTGCATCATACTTAAATTTTGACATAAAACGAAGGACATGCAAAATTTTAGTTCATTACTATGAGTTTTTTTCTTACATTAAATTTTCTATAATGCACCCAAAACAATGCATTTAGAGGTGCACTCACAAATTTCAAAATATTGACAGCTTTCTTCCTTGGAAATGAAATACTACTGATCATGTATTCCTTTGACACAAATATCATTCCACATTGTTGTAACAAATATATAATTTAAAAAAATTGGCAGAGGCAAAATTATAAATATAAAAAATTCCACTGCCATAATATTTTATTACAAGTTGCTACTTTTAAATGTGGATTATAATCTCTGTCCTTGTAATAAGTTACAATTTTTGTCAGATCATATAACGTAATTAACAGAACACAACAGATTCCAGAAATCTGGGAATTTTATTTCATAAAAAATTATTTCTCTTAATAATTTAGGCATACTGAATTCCATATTTTTTTAACAAGAAAAGGGCTATTTGTGTTTGTTTCAATTTATTGATATTTGCTCATGCATACAATATTTCATTAACAAGTTTCAAATTTCAAAAAAATTAATCTGCCATAAATATAATTACTGTATGTAATGACAAACGGAATAAAAAAAAAATCTAGACACCAAAATATTATTTATATACATATACTTCCCAAGACTTACATAGCCGGACTGGCTGTTCCCTTGAATATATAAATATAATGTAAATACCTCATTGCCAGGCATACACTGACAAAGGTAGATAGTCCCAGCTGATTGTATAGTAAAGTGATTTTCAATCTTTCATTTTACTTATGTAAAAAAAAAATCAGTAACTTGTCAAGTATGATAATGATCAAAATAAAAAAATTCTAGTTTTAAAATAAAAATCTTTTTTTTTTTTTGTTAGTTGGGCACTTTGAATCTGGAACTGAAAGCACATGAAAAACTAACAACTAAGATGCTGTAGAAAAATTATACAATAAAATCAAAGATAACACATATTTACAATAAACTGAAAGTTATGAACAAACCTGAGAATTGCAAAAATTGACTTTCATCTTCACTTGTGGGCAAGGAGGTGGAGGCTCTGGCAAACTGTCGATTTCAACAATTAATTTTGGTGGTACTTGAAATTTCTTTACACGATGTGCAGCGAATGCAGTTAATGACAGTTCAAGATCAGCAAGTAAAAGGTTCAGAGATGATAAATTGATATGCTGTAAAAAAAAAAGAGAGAGAGAGAGAGAGAGAGAAAGTGAACATTAAAACTCAACATAAAAAAAAACATGCTTTATTACATGGATTTTATAATTATGTTATTGCCAACCTTAAAAGGATCATAATCAAGAGCACCCATTGCAAGAGATGCAGTATGATATTTAATTCCTTCCATCAAGAAAGGAGATATTGTTGGTCTTTCTTCAAACATATTTGGATGATTGCACACTTTTCTCAACTGCATCAAAATATTAATTACACTCATGAAGTTTCCTGTCGCAAGAGTTTCTTTGGTCCTATGCACAAAAGAAATAATACATTAAAAAAAGAGAAGACAAGGGAAAAATAATATCTCCAATTAAGAATTTGAAGGGAAAATGTCTTTAAAAGTAAAAGACTTACTTAGTTTGGGACATGAAGTCATCATATAGATATCTCTGTCGGTTAGAAAGTCTGCATACAACAACATGTTCATATTTTTTAGGCAGTTGCTTCTCAACTTCCGATTTAAGCCTTCTTAACAAGAAAGGTCTTAATACCTATGAAAAAATAAAACCATTCATAATTATTAATTTTTCATATCATTACGAAATAACTCCCCAGTGATCTTATTAAGCGTATGACTTTTATATAAAAATTTATATGACATCGCTTTAAAAAAAGATGGTAGCAGCAGACTATATTAACAAATTCTGAAGCTATAAATTTATTTGGGAACATTATATCTACATTATATATATAAAAGTTAAGTTAGTGCTTTTAAGTCTAGTGCTTTCAAAAACAAATATTAAAAATAAAACTGCAAGAGAAGCAAGTTTGATTAAAAACTAATATCAAATTAAAGACACAGAAACAGAAAAGCAATAAAAAAACAGTAAGATAAGATTATTTAAATTACAAAATAGTTTAATAAATTCTTTTAGATCCCCCCCCCCTGCTTTATCTTCTTAACAACAATTATTTCCATTGTAATAAGATTAGGTTCACATTTTAAAATATGCATCTAATAACTATCCTAAAATTCATTGATTCTTCAAAAAGCATTACTTTACAAAATTCCCAGCAGTAAAAATTAAAGTTACAAGCTTTAACAGACGATAACTCTTACCTTATGTAGCCTTTTAATGAGACTCTCATTGTATTCATGATTTCCCTCTATCATCCCAGTAACTGGATTGACAAACCACTCCTTGAACTCTCTATGTGACTGGAAGACATTGGGCATGAGGAAGTGCATGAGAGACCATAATTCCATTAAGTTGTTTTGAAGGGGAGTGCCAGTCAGCAAAAGCCTATGTGAGCTTTGGAAGTTCAGCAACATTTGCCAACGCTGAGACTTGAAGTTTTTGATATGCTGTGCCTACAAATACATGGAAATTCAATTCATTAGCCAAATTCATTTAGTTATTAATTAAAACAAACAGGTAAAATCTATACAAACAAAATACAATTCACTGAAATTCAGTACTTGCATACCTTCATAATTTTACATGAAATTTTTTTTATAATTTTACTTCACATGCATAGATTATACAATTTTTTCAAGAATCGTAAAAATTTATTTTAAGTATAAAATTTCCTCTCTCTCAAAAGTCAATTCGAAGACAAAGATAAATATAAACAATTTGACTGTTTCTTCTAAATAAAACCATGCGGAAGGGTGTCCAACAGCTTGACACCATTTCCGAAATAGAAGACATGCTTGTCATAGACAGGATGTTGTATTGTTAACAAGATCTCAAATGTGATAAGTATAGATAAACTAATGAAGTTTGCAACAGAAAATATCATGTGCATACAAACAGTACTTAAGAAATTAAAAATACATATACATTATTTAAAGTACAGTTTAAATGAAAATATAAGCAACGTTAAAATTTGTTTCCTTACTAAAGGTCCCCAGAAGGCTCCCTTTGTCTATTACTTTCGAAATGAACATAATTTTAGTATCCTGACCTTCGGTTAGCTTATTTTTTACCTCTCTTTGGTATTTCATTCATCAACTGTTGAGGGGAGGGGAGTAACTGCAATGCAAATAAACAGAGCCAGGTTCTTTAACTTTCTATGCGATAGAAACATTCTATCGTTTCTAGTCTTAATAAGAATTTCATTTATTATTATTTTTTTATTTCATTTTTGCTACTATGCAAGGTCTGTCTGGGTTTTACCATCAAATCAGTTATATTTAACATAGCATTCAGATACATTATTAATTTATTTTTGAATACCTTGAATACGATTTGTAAAGTAAATATTCATCAGGGGAAGAAAGTCTCCCATTATGAATAAGGCAATTAATGGCACAGATTCATGGTCTAAAGAATTAGAAGTCAAGATTTTGATATGGATATTTTATCAGAATCCAAGTTCACTGCGTTCCTGCATTTTACTTGTTTTGTATCGTATTTTTGAATTTTTAAATATTTATTTCAAAGTTTGTTAATGCATTTTGCCAATTAAAACTATAAAATATAAATAGGACTTCTGAAAATTATTTCACAATGTAAATGAGTTTTAAAAATATATTTTAATGTAAATTAAAGCATTACTAAATGCTATATTAACATACATGACAGCTGAACTAATATTCTAAATGTGTACCGATAATTATGACATTAAAACTTGACACTTTTTTTGTGATCCCCCACCTCAAAGTTAGGCTTAGAGACGCAAAAACCATGTGGGATGATTACTTTTGCATACACCCCATACCAAGCAAATGTTTAGAATAAAGACCTCCCATCCCAAAAAGATTGAAATCCGATTTAAATATAATGGTCGACTAATAAAGAAAATGCATTGCCAAAATAGAATTTTAAATATTCCTAAACAGAAGAAAAATCATCATTCAGTGTTATCCATATAGCCTTTAATGTTGTGTTTTAAATAATTATTAAATCATTGAATTTATTTAATGAAATATCATTAAATAATTATTATATTATGTAATATTTTAACAAATATGCTATTTATTAAACATATCTGAAAATCTCTAATATTATACAAATTAAAGAAAAGTATAATTATTCATCTATAATGATGCTAAACACTTACAAATGGAATTGATATTAAAATAACACATCTTTCATTTAGAAACAAACTAAGAAAAAATAATGAACTCAATGAAACATGTAAAAGTATTTTGCAAACATTGGATAGATATTAGATGAAGTTCAATTTTAGCTATAGTACTGTTTGAAAGCAAACATAGATCTATTTAAATCATAACTTGACCTGCAATTAGATGATGAGAGCAATATCTGAGCTGACATCCCCCCCCCAAAAAAAACTTCAATGCACCAATAGGAGCCGATATAGACCATAACATCAGATTTAAAATGCACGAGCAAGCATACATCATGGATCTTTAGAAGAATCCGAATTTGAAACTGGAACACTCTGGCTCCGAGTTCAAGACCTTACTATAACTCATATGAATTTTCAAATTATTATATTATGAAGCTGAATAATAGTATACAACAATCATTAACAAGAGAATATACTCATAAAAAAACACCTATTTGATTAAAAATATTTACAATATAGCACACAAAAATTAAATATTAGGTATGGTCAGCATTTTTAAATTATAAAATTTATAACATACCTCATCTAAAATTAAATACTTCCACTTTTTCCTTCTGAAAGACTGATGATCTTGCACTACCAATTTATAAGAAGTTATACATACATGAAAAGCATTGAACTTTGTCCAGCCCTTGAAAGAAAAAAACACATTTAAAATCAATAAATGAAGATAAATTTCATGACTATCAGTACATAAAATTTCAATAATTAATTTAAGAAGTTAAGTTCATTGTTAGGAATCAAATGTTTGCTAATGAAAATAATTAATTAGTCAAAAACTATATCTTATCTATAAACAAAATTATATCTTATTAGAATAAAAGGAAAGAATGAAATGTGTACGATTAATGAATGCACATATTACAATATATGTGCATTCATTAATCATACAGAGATTAAATATATATACATATGCAGCATAGTGATTAAAAAGGTCCAATTGTTTTGTCGGCAAAATCTCTACCTTATTTTGCAATACTGCTACAAAAAATTACAGTTGGGATTAGGCAATAATTGATGATATCATGCACTTTCCTTAGTAATAAAAACCAATGAATTCAAATCAGTAATTGAGAACTCAGTTCTTGTGTTCTTCAAAGAAAAGGTAAAATGAAATAGAGCTTATCAAAGATATTTCGATAGTGGTAAATGGCAAGAGATGGGCAACCACTGATGTCCTATCTTGATTTATCTTTCTGGTGAAATAAATTCCTCTCAACAAGCAGGAATGTAAAGGTAGATTCCTATTCATCTAAGTTGCTATTTTCAAATTTCTTACAATCGTTAGACAAACATCAATGGGAATAATCTTCCCAAAATAATCGGGTACACCCTCCAATTAACTCTCTCCCCTCTCCTCGCAAAAACTTGTGGATCTGGCTTTAGGCCACATATGCCTTGAATGTTGTTATATTCGTAACACAATAAGCCAGTTGAATCAGTTCTCCTAAATTAAATGTATTGCTTCAGATTAAAATTTCTCTTTTGGATTTTAGCAAGCAATTATGCTACTGGTACTGACATGTCAAGTTAAGATTTTTTAAAAATGTATTAGAAATGGAATCTCCATAAGAGATTCAAATAATAATTTGAATAAAAATCATCTCTTTGAAAGGAATTTAAAAAGCCTTTATAATAACTATAATGTCACTTACCACCCTCTTCTGTTTTCGTTCCTTAGGCGTGCCATAATAAGTCAAAATTTTAAATGCAGGACACCATTTCTTGAACTCCATTTCCCAATTTAACATTACACTTGTAGGAACAACAATAAGATGAGGACCCCAAACACCTAAAAGGAACAAGAGATTAATTTTAATTTCATGCCTATAAACTCCTACTGTACAATGACAATCCTCCAAATACAGACTGACTGAAAGTTACTGAATTCTTCCAACTACTCATATTATGTGGATGCATTCATAAAATGACAAAATGTCCAGAACTAATTCTTTAATAATAAATACTCATCCTTCTTTAGATTAAATGCAATGTATCACTGTTTATTTTTCTCCTAGTGAAAAATTAAACCAGCCATTCATTTTTTATATAATAAAATTTAAATTATTAAAGGCAGAAAGTTCGATTAGTTAATTTTCATAAATAATATCAGATCCAGTAATTTTTCTAAAAATTGAAAATATTTCAAATAAATGTAATTTCCATAATTTCAAAGAAAAAAAAATAAATTTTGTTGGAGAATAAGAAAAAAAAAAATTTTGAAATCACATAAATCCACAAAACAATATTTCTCCTTTTCTATTATAACTAGCTGCCTCTGACGACCAACTTGTTCGCTGAATTTAATGCAGCTGAAAATATATTCAACGAAGCAGTCTAAAATTCTTATGATATTTTATTAACATTTGGTTGTTGCCACTTGATAAAAATAAGGATGATTTCTGCACCATATCTTAATATATATAAATTACGTGTCATGTTGTTTGTCCGCGATGGACTCCTAAACTACTTAAGCGATTTTAATCAAATTTGCACACCGTGTGCAGTTTGATCTAACTTAAAAGATGAGATAGCTTTTTTTTGAATTTTTAATGAGAATTTTAATTATTAATTAAAAACTAACTTTCCCGCCAAAAAAATCTTCATTTTTCCCACCACCAAATGAGCACGGCTTCAGTTATTTTTCCCAACAGTCATGAGGCTAGGCTTAAGATTTTTCGGCTGATTATTTGAAACGATTCTATTTATTTTCTTAATGTTTGATGCATTTAAAATTAAACATTGTCAATTAATCGATCTTTCAGATTCATTCTGAAGTACTTTTGAATTAAAATAAAACCGAATAAAGGAAATTAAAAATTTCTAATCTGCAAAGCGTTACCCCAACTGGCGTAGAAAAACTCACGCATTTGCGTTACGTTTCGAAACCGAATGTTCGTATTATTTATGATCCTATCCGAAAATGTTTCTCAGGTATAAGATATCATTTTCCACAATTATTTTTTAATGCATACAATAAATTTGATACGTTGCAACGGATACAGTTTCACGATCTTATGTTTGAATTTTGTATTACTGTGCACGGTGGCAATTCTCAGAAATAAAATATTTTATTTGAAAATGATTAATTACAAACGTTTTAACGCATCACTGATTAATATAACATACTATAATTCTGATTTTTTTAATTATAAAGAAGTTTGGAAAAATACTTGGAGGTGCACACGCATAATTATTACTTTTCGTTTTGAATGAATTCAGATTCTTTATCTGACTGTTTACTAAGAAAAATGTTGTACGGCAATAACATTTGTCACCTTCATTGAATTTTCAATTAAATGATTTTATTTCTTTTGTTAAGGATATCGTAAAAAAGGTAAGTGAACGAGCCAAGAATAAGTTCCTCTAATCGGATAATAAAAAAATATTAACTCATTTGTATGCTAAATGAAATTTAATATTTTTTATATAAATTATTGAAGATATGATAGTAAAAAATGGTTACAATAATCGTTTCAGTTTTTCATTTCTTTACTAATAAACTGCATGTACGTATCAAGTTATGTCAGCTATCATCAACTCAGCTATCATTTACTTCAGCTACAATGCTTATCATTATTTAATAAATGTTTCTGAAACTGATTTCATTTTATAAATGAATTTTGAATTATTGCAACAGACAAATGTATCAATGACGGAATAAATCTCATGGCAACTTCATATGTGGAATATAGAACTTTTTTTTTAAAAAAAAAAATCTTTCCTTTAAGCTGAGGAAGCCAGAATCTGTAACACTGAAGTTAGAGGATTTATTATACATCATAAAGGGTTTATACTAAGAAGGAAGGTATTAAGAAGGAACAAATTATTTGTTCATTATTTGACAGTCACAATTATCTGTTAGCTCCAAGCGATTCTAACAAATGGCGGTATCTGTTGACTGGATTGAGTAAGTATTTTCACAGATGGCGCTGTGTTAAAAGTACCAATGTTTCACATAAGCTACAATTTAATGGCATAACAGCACGTGTTGCTGAGGCTAAAGTATAAGTTAAATTTATTTCGTAGTAAACGCAATACAATGAAATTCAATTGTTCTTACTTTTTCAATTTTTGGTATTAGCATAGCCGACCACGTGTTATTTAGACTGAAGTATAAATTGAATTCATATTATAGTAAAAGCAATACAGTGGAATTCTTCTTGCTTTTTAATTATTAGTGCTTCATTGTTCAACAATCTTTAATTAAAATATATACATGTAAGTATTATCACACAGTTATATTATATATTTGCTATACATCAAATCACACTGTATGATATATGTATTTTGATGGTACTTAAGGCTTCAGGATCAAAAGATAATTAATATATATATATGAAAAAGTGGTACAAAGCTTCTCACACTTTTTCAATAATTGTACAAATATTTTAGTCTTCGATTAAAGATTGGTTCACCTATTATTCTCCTGCGTAATTTGAATCCACCTCGATTATGCAACGGTATGCGTTTGGTCATCAAAAAGATCACCGGAAATATACTTGAAGCTACCATTTTAACTCGAAAATTAAAAGGAGAAGTGGTCCTGTTGCCACGTATTCCGATGATACCATCAGAATCTACGATACCCTTCAAAAGGTTACAGTTTCCAATTCGTTTAGCTTTTACCATGTCTATAAATAAGTCTCAAGGCCAAACAATGTCCATTTGTGGTTTAGATTTGGAAAATCCTTGTTTTTCTCATGGGCAACTATATGTTGCATGTTCACGTGTAGGAAAACCTTCAAATCTATTTGTGTTAGCTAAAGACAGATTAACCAAAAATATTGTGCACCGATTAGTGCTAAATTAAATTGAAATTCAAAGTATTTATAATTCAAAATAATAAACATTATTGTCAAAGATTTAAAACTCTCTGCCCTACCTACCTCATTTATAAGTTTAAGTGTTACGTGTTTTTTACTAAAAACTTTGTAATGTACTCATTTGTTACAAACTTGAATACAAAAAATAAAGAAATTTAATTTTTTTTTGTATTGATTTTTGCTTAATATCAACGGTAGTAGAAAATCAATCATGGAGGTCCCCATGTTTTTTTACAAATGGCATCTGTGTAAAAAAGCATGGGGGTCCCCATGACTGGTGTTCTCCTACCGTTTCCCTTGAATAGTTTACTACTATGTAATGTAACAAAAACCTTAGCCACAGAAACGCGTGGCCGGGTCTGCTAGTATTATATATAATTTGCTAAAATTAATGAGGTCTTTAAAAAAGTAAATCAATGAAATAATTGATATAAAACTAACTGCCTGAAAACAGACCAATAAAAAATTAGAAGGAAAAAAATCCAATTAAATATGCAAATTATTTCAAATACAAATTCTGAACTAGTTATATTTTTGTTCATCAGTATTACTAATGAACATTATTAAAATACATTAATTCTTTTACAGCATCAAAATCTCCAATCTGTCATTTCATGCATAAAACAACTCCTAAACTTCAAAATGGTACATTTTTTATGCATTTTTAAATAACAGTGCATTTAGGCTATTTTTACATTTAATTTCATCAATAATAGATTTAATACTTACATTCCACCCCTCAAAGAAGCTATACCACAGAGAGAATAATTGTGGATGCATGAAAATTATTATTATCAAAAAAATATTGATTTATTATCAGTGTACATCAAAGCATACAAATAAATATATACTGTTTTTAATCTCTACTGCTAACAATAAAGATGAATCAGTGTGTTGGCACAGTATAAGCGATACCATTTGGCATACAGCTACTAAATTTGGCACATATATACTTTAGAGAGTAGGAATATGCTACTTGGAGCATTATTTTGTGAAATTTTAAATATTTAATATTATTTAGTACTTCTCAACAATAACTGACCGAAATATTATTGCAATAAACGAATTAACATTTAAAGAATGTCTTTTTAGTTATACTAATTTAATAGCCGTGCAATTTTTTTTTCTCTTCTGAATTCCAATTTTCAACAACAGATGACATTGTTGCCCTGAAGTTCGAATCGTTTCCCTTCTTTCATCAAATATTGAATCCTATTTCCTACCATTATTGAAAGCTAATAAAGGTAGATTCTGCCTAATATCTGTGTAATTTACGAATCAAATAAAAAAGTGGAATCATAATATTGTAAAATTCAGCAGATAAGCAAATATTTACATTTCTAACAAGACTGATGTGGAATGTTATGAAGCTAACTCCTTCAGAAAGGATTATGTATATAATAAAGTGAAGAATATTAAAATAATACAGCATTAATATCAGAAAATTTGGCAAAATCATGGTTATGAAGTTATATACATATATAAAATGATTTATCTAAAATCAAATAATCAATATATATAGCGAACCAGTTAATGAGGAACAGAAAAAATTATAAACTAACAAAAGCTGGTGGTAAATAACCAGTAAAACTAGATTACACTAAAAGCTACATTGTTAATGATACTACGATATCATGGGATTCTAATTCAATTAAGACATATATCAATTACACAGCTCTTTATTGTCATAATTTCATGCTTAAAAATATTTTCCTGAATAAGTTATACATATGAGATTTAATTAAAAGTATTAACTGCCCCTATTCCAAATGGATTGTCAAAGATGATTGGAAATAATATTTAAAAAAAATAATAATAAATAATCGAATGTACATAAAAATTACCTTTTTCACAAGCAAGATGTGCCAGCATGGATATTGTCTGAATAGTTTTTCCTAAGCCCATTTCATCTGCAAGAATGCCATTCAATTTCTTCTCATACATTGCATTCAACCAATCTAATCCTATGTGTTGATATTCACGCAAAGAATGTTTAAGCAGAAATGGAATTTTGGTACAAACCTGGAACGCATTCACAATTGATCAATAAAAATTTAAGTGTGAAAAAAAAAAAAAAAAGGTTTCATTAAAAATTCTTTGATCTAAAGTAAAATTTTAATAGTACAGAATAACATAACTTACATGAGTGGTAGATAATGTGTTTCCTTTAGGTTGAAAGCTTTCCGCAGCAGCTGCAATATCACTGATCTCTTTCGATGGATTATCATCTTCCTGGAATATAAAAAAAATGAAATCCAAGACATCATATTATACTATAATATTTAACATTAAAAAATGCATTAGCAAAACTTTATTCACTTAGAAAACAAGAAAGAAAAACACACATTTCGATCTTGGGATGTAAGCTCTTTCAGTGATGATTCGTTATCATTTTCTTTGTTTTCATCTTCAGAATATTCATCACTACTTTCAGAATCTATTTTAAAAAAAAATGAAACAATTTACTTTTTTTGAAACAAATTTAAAATGTCTACAAATTAGCTCCAGCAAATAAAGGCTCAGAAACAAAACAAACTTGTCTTATTCATGAGCCCATTCATTAAACAAAAGATATAGAACAAAAAAAAAAAAAAAAAAAAAAGGCAGTGTATGTATGATAACATTCATAAAAAATTTTACGCCTGGAATACTTACAAAAAAAATCTCCCTTATAAAAATTTAATTTTACATTGTAGGTATGATGGTTAATATATTGTATATCTCATACAATGAAATGCAATTTGCACAGGATCTAGGCTTGCAATCAAATTATCCAGCAGATCTACGGGAAGATTGAAATATTCAGAAAGCAATGTTTTATGAAGTTCTGATACACATGCAGGAGGTGATTGATAAGCTGCAACTTGATGGACAAGCATATCTCACACATGTTTTAAAAAGATTCAAATCAGGAGGGAATGCTGGCCATTCCATAGGTGTGATATCTTCAGATTGAAGACATTTGTTTATGATGTTTACATGAGGAAGTTGAAAATTGCCATCCATAAACACAAATTCTGTGCCCATGGCATCCCTAAACAAATGTACATGTTGTTCCAGAATGATGTCCGTAAATTTGGCCTGTCATGGTTCCAATTTGAATATACAGATATGCTCTGGAGCACCAGCTGCACAGCAATCCTGCACCACCAAAACGGTTTCTCCAGTGACATTATCTTGAAAGTAAAGGGCACATGGGTCCTTTACATGAAAGCCCGACATTAATCAGACTGGAAACTAAAGCTGGACTTGTCGGAAAACATCACACAAGTCCACCATGACAATGCACACATTGCATATTTCTTTACTCTAGGCTAACCGCTGGCAACAGTGATTTGCTATGAGCAAAACATATCTGATAGATGAGGGTCGTCACTGGACATTATAACTTGGAGGCAACCTGCACTTTAACGACTACTGACATTTCCGTCGTCTTGAATCATTCCAAAGCCTAGAGTTGACACTTAGGCCAATTTCAAGTTCTTTGGATACTCCCATTTGTGTCATTGTGCCCTGCTATTGGCACCATTCTGTAATCTGTATATTATTCTTGAAGATGTGTGAATTCTACATGTGAAATTTTTACTTTAGTATTCAATTATTGTGCTATTATATCTTCAATTTATGGACATAAGTGTAATAAAATGAGTAAAACAGTATTATTTGATTGATAATTTGTTGAAGTACTTACCATTAATGCCACTCAACTGTTCTGAAGTTTCTACTTCAAAATCACTTGTATATGCAGCAGAATACTTAGCTCTGAGTTCTTCAATGGAGAGTTCATCTAACATTAAAATGAAGATACAGAAATTAAAAGCTTCAGAAAGTCATAAATTTATTTAAAATTTTTTTAATATAGATGGAAACATAACTCAAGGAAGTACAATACAAATTTGTGTACTGCAAAGTCATAAAATAAATAATTATTAATTTCTAACAGCATTGCCATTCAAATTTGGGGGGGGGGATTCCCTGTACGTACATTTAAGATAGAAAGAAGTGTGTGAACACTCATGTTAATTATAATGCAATATGGTTTAAAGGAGAGGAAAGGAAACAATTTAAAATTATTCAACATAACAGCATATTAGAAGGAAATTTACATTTATATACATTAAGATGGGGGGGATATATTACCTCTCATGCTCTATAACAGTAAGACAAACAAAATTAAGGAGTCAGGTAAAATTAAACACAAAACATTGTTATTATGATATAAATCATTTAATGATTATTATAGGGGGAAAAAAACTCATGAATACTGTCTGTCGATCACAAGAATAGCTCCCGCCAAGAAGTCTGTCTAGTGGCGGTCGCTGTAGTAACAAGACTAGTTCATTTCTAATGGGGATTAAGCGTGTAGGGAATTGGCGGAATTATAGGTTACATCACGTCATTCGTCTTCTCGGATTTAAAAGAGTTGCACGTGTTATCTTATCCTTGTGTTTATTTTGCTTTTGCTTTTAAAATTATTTATTCCTTACTGGTTTAATTGATTTTGCTAATTTGCTAAACTTGCAAGATGGTCTTTAAGTTAAGGAAGGGTGAAATTTTGAAATCGCAGGCACGTAAAATCGTATATAATGTTGCGGAATTTTGTTCCAATGAAGCTTCATCGAAATCTGCGTTAATTCCACTCCCACAAGCTCTGAAAAGGGCTTCTCAAGCAACTGGAATTTCTGAAGCTACAATAAAAAAAATAAGAAAGGAAGTTTCATCATCCGGCTCATCGACAGTTTTAAAATCACCCGGTAAACACCGTAAAAGACCTAGTGAGCGAAACTGTGAAATAGACGACTTTGACAAGTGTGTTATACGGCAAACAATTCAAGACTTTTACATAAAAGAAAGGAAAGTACCATCCCTCAGAAAATTACTACCCGTGTTGAAAGAAAAAATTGGATTTTCGTGGCA
Source organism: Argiope bruennichi (assembly GCF_947563725.1). Classification (NCBI taxonomy): domain Eukaryota; kingdom Metazoa; phylum Arthropoda; class Arachnida; order Araneae; family Araneidae; genus Argiope; species Argiope bruennichi. The sequence goes on from NC_079154.1 coordinate 142,865,203, forward strand.
AAAAGACACATTGTGCAAAGTCTTACATTCAATGAATTTCAGATGGAAGAAGTGCGTGAATAATAGAAAAGTACTCATGGAAAGACCAGATATTGTTTTTTGGAGACACAGATATTTGAGAGAAATGAGATGTCACAGGAAAGCTGGACGACCGATTGTCTATATTGATGAAACTTGGGTAGACAGCAATTTGACATTTAAGAAATGTTGGCAAGATGACACAGTTTTGGGAGTTACAGCAAATGTTAATTCGAAAAATAGACTTATAGTTGTTCATGCTGGGTCATCAACGGGTTTCCTTACGGGTGCTTTACTAGTATATAAAGCATCAACAAAAAGCGGCGACTATCACGGGCAAATGAACTATGAAAACTTTAAAAAATGGGTGTTGGAAAAACTTCTTCCAAATTTGCAACCAAACAGTGTCGTATGCATGGATAATGAACCGTATCATACGACTGTCGAAAACCCCACTCCAACGAAGTATTCTACAAAAAAAGTTATGATAGACTGGTTGAAAAATAACGGAATACCCTGCGATCAAAAAATGTGAAAAGCGGAACTGTTCTCTCTTATAGACAGTAATCGTCCAAAGAAAATCGTCTAAAATTGATAATTTAATAGAGAAAGAAGGACATGAAGTTATCCGACTACCCCCTTATCATTGCAATTTGAACGCAATCGAATTTGTGTGGTCCTCTGTAAAAAGAATAATAAAGGAACGAAATGTTACTGGCGATTTAAGTTTGGACAATCTAAAATCTCTTCTTCAAACAGCTATCACTAAAGTTACTTCGTCAGAATGGGCAGCGCATTGCAAAAACGTAGAAAAGCTTGAAAATAATTATTGGGAGAAAGATGGACTGTTAGAAGATTTAGTAAACGAACTGTCATTTCAAATTGATACGAATGATGATTCTGATTCAGAAGAAACCGAAACTTGTGAGAGTGATTTAGAGGATTTTGAAATGCTTGAATGAACATTATTTTCGAAATTTAGACGGTATTTTATTTTATTTTACTTTTAAAACTGTTTTGCCTTAGAAATTGTTGGAAAATACATGCTGAAAGTTTAATAATCAAGTTCTGTCATTGTATTTATAATCTAAAGTCCTTGATAATTATTGATAGTTATGAAAATATTAAACAATTATTAAAAAGTTAAATAATTACTTTATTGTAATAATTTTCATCTTTATTGCATATTCATTAATATTTCATTTTTATGTCTAAAAGTTTAAATATTATTATATAATTAATATATTAAACAATTTTTTCACTCTTTATAAAGCAATTTAAAAAATTGCCAATACATCATCAAGGCGATCAGTAAGCCAACATGGATGCCTTTCTTTTTAAATCCCCTATTGAAAATAGAGCAGGTCTTGTTTCCACGGCAACAGACTATCGTAGACATATTGGCGGGAGCTATTCTTGAGGTAGACAAACAGTAGTTCTTTTTCATTTCTAAATTTTAAACAATTCATGGATTTGACCATCAATTTCTGAAACTTCATTTTTTGCAGCCATCATTTTTAAATAACCAATATACAATAAATAAGATATGCCATTTTTATGGCCCAACATATTTTTTTTGGTTATTTCACTTTCAGCGAACATATGTGAAAATATTTCCAATATATATGTGAATACATTATATGATGAATGTACCACTAGTTTTAATGCCCATAAAAATTCATTTAAAATTGTTTTTAAATTAAAAAGTGCGAAATTGGGTTATTTTCGCACACTAAATTTGACATTTTTGTATTTAAAGCGTCAATTTTTTCCGTATTCCTTTTAAGATACAAAATTTTTTCACATCAATGATGATGCTCTTAAACTGGCAGATTGCATGTTTTCCTCATTTGGCATGACTGTAAGCACCTGTTTTCCAATATTACTTATTCTTATTATCTTCTTACAAAACGGGTAGTAGGCAACAATTGGATTCGGCACAACTTCTCAAACCCATTCAGCTAAATCAGGATTATTCTTTTATAATCTGTCCCAATTCTTAATACAGGTTTCGAGCAGCTCATTGTTTCAAAAAAATTCTCTACTCTACTTTGAATAAGCTCAAAGTTTCTCAAATAATAAACCACTCAATAAATACTGTGATAGACTAAACGCAACTGCACAACTTCCATAGGTTGAACATTGCTAATCCCGCCATAAGTGTATTCTACTCTTTCACAGAGTTACTGATGTCTTGTGCATGATCGTTAGTTGCAATTGGGAAACTTCTTGGAAGAACAATTGTCTGGCAAATCAAAACCGAAGAACAATTGTCTGGCAAATCAAAACCGGAAGAACAATTGTCTGGCAAATCAAAACCGGAATGATCTATTCAGAAAAAAAAAGGAAGAGAATAGAAATAGTGTGACAGGTGAAAAATTACAAAACCGTAAAAGGTATTTCACTTTTGGTACCAATGACTACGAACTTTTATTCTTGCTATCTTCAGCATTTTTTAGATAGGGAGAAAAGAAAGGGGGTAAAAAAACTAAGAAAACATTCATTGTATCTATCTTATTTTTATGAAAATTTTCAAATTTCCCTGTGCTTTCCCAGCGCCGTGAAACCATGTTCTAACTTTTTTTAACAAAAAGTCTTATTTAGGCTAACTTTCAATAATTTTTTATTTTAAAATTTTAAAATATGTTTGCAAAGTATTGAGAAAAAGCAATAATAGAATGAAGTAAACAACAGTTAAAAGAATTTGATATCAAAATTATTCAAAAAGCATTAAATTATTCTATGAGAACTAATCATAAATTTCTGTAATATTTTTTCAAATTAACATAATATTTTTATCAATACATAAACGTGAATACATATTTTTTTTTGCATTAAACTCCAAAACAAAATATCAAAGTAAGTGTGGCTTTTGGTATTTACTTTCAGCTTCCAGATCACGCATTTCTTGGTCATGATCAACATCTTTTTCTTCATCTTCTTGCTCCAATAATGTTTGTTCATCGTCTTCTTCTTCATCCGATGCTTCAAAATCATCATCACTATTTGGCAATACTTTTTTTTTATTTTCTTTGGACTCCTGAAAATAAAATATATTAATTTATATAAAAAATATTTCTTGATAATTTTGGGAGAAAAAGAAATTCAAACATTCATTAAAAAAATTGCTAATGAATACAGAATTAATATTTTTAGTAGGTTCACTTTTTCAATATCAAATTTTTACCTAATTGTTTGATATAACTGAAAAACTGGGATTTATTTAATCAATCTGCTATAAATTCTATGAACCCATATTTTTCACAAATGTCAAATTCTTTCCTAAAAAGCCCCTTTTTCCAGTTTCAGTAGCACCACCAGTAATTTAGCGTACTGCAAAAATTCAAATATCAGTATTTTTTTTCTCAGCTTTCTCATTTTTAAGATCATCAAGCTCCATCAAAAATAAGCGCCCAATGTTTCTCCTTAGCTGTTAAACAGAAATGAAAAGATTACATCAAAGAAAGGCAATATTCGTCCAGATGTTTTAAGTATTTTAAAGAATATTTTACAGAAATGGCCTAAGGAATATAAACAATTTAAAAAGACCTAACTTTAGAATCAATTTATCCTGACTAGAATTTATATTCTTACTCGTGGTAGATCCCAGAATTTTTTTTTAAATTGAAATCTACACATTTCTTTATGTTATCAAAAACCTTTAGAGTACTTTCACAAGCACTAATACCTGCCCAGTGGCAACTGCAAAACTTCAGTGAAAATTCATTATTACCAATAACTTCCATATCTAGTTAGTTGGACTATCATTAAGTTTTCTATACATTGGTCTTTTTTCTATCTCATGCTAATTTCTTTTACATCTTCTTTATTCTGATTGAATAGTACTTGGGGGGAGGGTGACATGGCAAACTTGTTACGAGAACATTTCTCATAACGTTTTACACCTCTATTAATTAGCGAACCAGTTTCTATTATCTTTTATATTTCTTATTTTCTTTTCTCCCAATAAGAATTTTTGGTGACAGGGCAAGCTTGCACCCATGAAATTATATTTTGCAGCTCCATTAATTATTTAATCTAAGTATTGAATTAAATGCCACAGTAAAATCATTCAATGAAATAATCTGAAATGTTCACATGGCTGTTTACGTTTGATAGTTGCTGTTCAGCAATAAGAAATAAGAGTGATTCATGTATTATGTACTTCAAGTACAAAATTATACATGGTGAACTGCTAATTACAAGCAATATTTCAAACATAGTATGACAATGTCTCAATCTCATAATTAATTATATGTTCAATCATTTGCATATAATAAATAAAATTTGAAATTGATTTGATTTGAAATAATCCATGATTTCCATTAAACCTGTATCCAAAAAGATAGATTAACTTCTTTTAGAAGTGATAACCAGAAATAAACATACTTTTGCAAAGGAAGAGCAAGAAGCTTCAATGTCTCCACTTAATTTGGAGTCATTTAAAGAAGTATGTGAACTTAAGATTTCAGGAGGAAGAGATTCAAGAAAATCCTCAAATGGCATTTCACTTTCTTGCTGAAGAAGTTTGATTTCTTCATTTTGTTCTGCTTCATTGACATCTTCTTCTTCTTTCTGGATAGTAGCCTCATCATCCCCATCGCTGCCTGATGGTTCAAAATCTAAGCAATTAAAAAAAAAAAAGAAGAGAAGAAAAAAAATGTCATTTACAGGAAGAAATGAGTATTTCATGTATATTAATGAAATCTAAATATCTTTGAAAATTGATCATTCACAAGGGCTCAATAAATTTTGAAATAATTTTTTTAATTCATTTCTTATTTAATGCAACTTTATGTAAAGCATACACAAATAGCATTAACTAAAAAAAATATCTATACTTATAATAAAGCTCAATGTGTGTGTGCTGGCACTCTACAAGCCAGACAGATTGACTTGCAGCTACCAAATTTGGTACATGTATACCTTGGAGGTCGGGAATGTGCACCTGGACCTGGAGTTACTGTTTTTGAATTTTTTACAAGAATTTTAATTATTAATTAAAAATTAACTTTCCTGCCAAAAAAATCTTCATTTCCCCATCTCCAAATGAGTAAGGCTTGTTTTTTACCCACACACTAATGAAATTAGGTTTAACATATTTTCAACCAATTCTGTTGATTTTCTTAATGCTTGATGCATTTAAAGTTAAACTTTGTCAATTAATCGATATTTCAGATTCATTCTGAAGTACTTTTGAATTAAAATAAAACAGAATAAAGGAAATTAAAAATTTCTAATATGCATAGCATTACCTCAACTGGCGTAGAAAATTCCTGCATTTGCGTTACTATAACTGGCGTTGAAAATTCAAGAATGCACATTGTGTTCTGATTATTGACAATTATTTTCAATGGATTTGGACTTGATTTAAATTAATTTTAGTTTAGTTGTACGCTTCTGTAATTAAACTGTATTTATGTTAGTTACATATATATTTTTTGCATATGCTTAGTTTTAAGCACATCGTCTTTTAAGTAGTTTTTCCAACCAATAATTTTAAACGATTCTGTTTATTTTCTTAATGTTTGATGCTTTTAAAATTAAATAATGTTAACTAATCGATCTGCTATGATGAATCCGAGAAAATTATGTTGAAAAATTCTTGAGATATTACATAAATTAAGAAAGATATTCTTTAGTGCCCATAAAGTTTAAATGCTCAGTGACTCTGTTTTCAGGAATCATATTATACAAAACAAAAAAATGTCTTGTTTCACTAAAACATATTATATTAATTGCAGTTTAATCATTTCCACTTTAATTTAAAGCATAAATTCTATGGGAGCTAACAGAAAATTAGAGAGATTACTACATATTACGTTATGGCTGAAGGCCATTATAATATTATGAGTGAATTATATGACTATCAAAATTTGAGGTTTTAAAATATTTTGATGAAGACGCTATTAAAATAGAAGTTACATAAAATATTTAATTATTAAAATTTTAACGAGCATTAAGATTGGCGAACCGGCTGGTCGTCAAAGGTGACTAGTATTTAATAAGAATAAAAAATAAAATGACCCGAAAATATAGGAAAAAATTTCATTATAATTTAAAATCTAATGGGTACTGCTTGTATTATTAACTTTGGGCCTAGGACAAAGAAATGACTACATCCAAATGTTCAATACATACAAAATACTTTAAAAATAATACTAGTCTGTAAAGATACAAGAACAGCAGTAAAAGAGATCACACATCATTCATATTCAGTCATTTTAATTAGAAACAGAGAAATCTATGCAAAGCATAGAATAGAAAAGGAATCACATTTTTTTTTAAATCAATGAAACTAATGAGTTTTCAGACATTTATTGAATAAACCTTTAATATGAATGATATGTAGCATAAAATTTACTATGGTATTGGACTGAGTATTTTGAAATTGAAAGGTATTGTAGAACTTTAGCTAACTAATTGTGGTTCTCGTCCAACTCCTTTTCATCATTACTGTTCTCATACGATAGATAACACTGTCATTTCTTCAATTCATTACACCATGATAAATTAATCTTTTTTTTTTTCTTTTGTGACTCAATTCATGTTAATACTGTCACAGGTGTTATAATTCTGTTCAGAAAAGTCTGTTGACTTTTCAATATATTAGTATCATCCTCTTTATTGGGCATAGTAAAAATTCCATGCCAAACTGCTTGGACATAAAAATATATCACTAAAAGCAAATTCTCTATCACTAACAGAGGCAGTTTTTTTTAAAGTATTTTATCGAAGTAACAGCCCTCCTATGGATCCATTCTCAAGATTTTGATCAATTCAATTGATCGATCGTTACAAGCGTAGTCTCTAAAAGCAGGAAATACTGTATATACTGGCTTATTTCTAAATTTCAAATTTGACATACCATCTTTTCCTGTATTCCTTTTAAATACAAATTCCAGTATTCAGTATGACTTTTTATTTTTTTAAGTGCACAAAATTTTGTATGCTTTCCTCTTTTGGCAAGACCAACTGTCTCTGAAATTGAAATAAGACTGATCTATTAACCAACAGAAAAAAAAATGAAGCGAGGAGAAAACGGATGAGTTTCCATGATTATACAGTTTCATTTTTGGTGCTATTACTACAATCTTTTACAGAATATTCCGAGATCAGGATTTTTTATATGGGAAAAAATAACTAAGAATAACATTAATCTGTTCCCCTCTCTTAAGAATTCCCTTTTATTTCTGAAAATTCCCAAATTTCTCTGCATTTTTTAAAAGATTTTTAAATTTCCTGTGTTTTCCAGATTTCCCCAGTTTTCCTGGTGGCATGGCAACTCCATAAAAGCATGAATGCTAAACTGAATCTCAATCAAGATTCAAATTAAAAACGATGAGCAAATAATATTCAATTATCATAACAATACTATATATTATGCAAGAAATCACAATGCATTTTTTTAACTGTATACTGATAAGCATTTACACTACAGAATATAATAAGGCATGTGATGAATAAATTAGTTGTTTCAAAATTCACAGAGGCAGAATGCATCAATCACTATATTAGATATATATCACTTATGAAAGAACTTATGATGCTACACAGAAAAATTTTCAGAATTCAACTGTTTAAAATTTAACTTATTTTCAGCAAATATACAAAAATATTTTTCAATTGAAAAATGGAACATCTCTTTGCAAAAGTAAATAAAATTCTCAATTAATTTTGAATATAACATATTTTTATCAATCCTATTGTTCCCCTTTTCTATTCTTGATACACCACTCTATTTAAATTAATATGCATTCCCAATATTTTTTAACTGAGCATAACTAACAGTTATAATGATAAAAAAATTGCATTTTTTTTTAAATGATACAAAAGAAGGAAAAAAATACTTACTAGTTTTATTTAGAAGAATCATAAATTTAAGTATATTTTTTAGAAACAAATAGCAGAGCAACTGTATGAACTGAAACTAATTTCTTGTTTATTTGATTAGTAACATTATTCTATCTTCAATAAATAGTTAAAGCATATTTCAATTTTTCTAAAACACAAAGTATAGATGAATTGATTTTAAAACAATTCCAAATGGTTGAAAAGAAGGTTTAGGCAGCATTTAAAGGTTCTTTTTAAAGCATTTTTTCATAATCCAAAAAAGAAGGGGGGGGCCTAAAAAGCTTTTCTAAAACTTGAAATTTACAGGAAGTTTTAAAATTTCTGCCTTTCCTCATCAAACAATAACTTCATCCTAAAAAATATTACCTATTACTTTACACTTCAAAGTTCACTGATGTCTTTGATGCTCACCTTCAGAATCACATTCAAGTCTTTTCTTTGGAGATAGAGATGTAGAACCTGGAATAGGTGAGGAAGCTCGGCTAGATTCAGGACTATCTTTGGTACTTCTATTCATGCCTTGAGTAAGCCAAGATGAATATTTTTCAGTCTGGTCCACAATAAAATTAAGATGTGTATCCAAGACTTTTTTCCGCTTTTCTTCTAACCATGTTTGTTGCTTATATTCAGCCAGCTAAAAATTATAGGAGATAAATGAAAGAAGATTTCAAATCATTTTATATCTTGCTTCTTATAACCAAATTTCTAATTTGTTTAAAACTCAACTAATTTTTATAATTAACAATTAATAACAAAAACAGTTAATAAAGAATGTTAACTTTTAGAAGAGGAAAAACAATTATTGCTCATATAAATATTTAAAATCCACAAAGAAGCTAATTTAATCAAATTTAACTCTTTAAAAAATGTTCTTTAAAATAAATAAACTGAATATTTTAATACAATAACAAACATCTGCTTTAAAGCTAAACATGAAAAACAGAAAATACTGGCCTTACTTATAAATAGATTTATATTTTATATTTCCACAATGCTTTTTTATTTTGAACAGTTAAATTTATTTTGAACAGTTAAATATGATTTTTAAGCAGATTCTATTGCCTATTTATAATCCCATTACAAATCTATAACTAAATTTTACCTTTTCAATGTTACTCCAGAACTGCTTGATTTCTCTTGCAATAGTACTAGCAATTTTACGAAGCTTTAGTTGTTCTTCCTTCTCAGCTTTTTCAGCTTTTATTTCTTTCTCTTGGAAGTATTTGGTGATCATGCGAGCACACTATGAAAGACATTTCTTTAAAAGTTAGTGAAAGCTCTCAATCATCAATAAGCAAACCACAAATTTAGTGAGATAGAAAAATGATACAGTATGAATTGATATATAACTGCAGGGGGGGGGGGACGAATCCCTGTGCTTTAACTTTGCAACATGACAAATATTCTTATGGGGCTGTCATCATTTTGAAGCAAGCAACTTTTTAGTTTGCAATATTAACTTATCATGTATTAGAAATATAAGCAGTGAATAAGTTTAAATTTTATAAAATTGTATTATCACTTCTTGCGGAAGGTGTACTTTTTAATCCATTCAGGATCATGATCACATTCTCTTTTCATGACACTGACTTACATCTTTTATAACTTTTGAGAGATCAAACTACATAGAGATTAAAAAATTATATTTGTCTTGTTTAATCGGTTTAAATTCAAATCATGTGAAAGCATTATTTTAATTAAAATTTAAGTTAAAGTACTGTAGTAGTATTAAAGCATCAAAATATATATATATTTAATAATAATAACAATTTCATAATTTTTACTAAATAATATAGAAATATATAAAAATTAGAATTTGTAAAACTGAGTTGAATTTTAACATAAATAAAACTTATTTTACCATATCCTTATTCTTTCTGTAATTATTGCTTTTTACCCACCATGGAATATACCCATCATTTGTATTTATCAACAGAATAAATATTTGACTGTCGGTGAATGTGTTAAGTAATTATGATATAATTGTGAAATAAACCAAATAGGTTTAATTCATTATTGCCATTAATTATTATTTGCCAAAGATCTGGTGTTTTGATGATGTTCAATTGATGATCTGTTTCATACTAAGGTTAAGGTTGTCAGAAAAAAATTGTACTACAATAAACAAATTTTTCCAGTGCATTTAATATATAGATAATAACTATATAAATCTAATATATAAAATTCTCGTGTCACAGTTTTCGTTGCCATACTCCTCCGAAACGGCTTGACCGATTTTGATGAAATTTTTTGTGCTTATCCGGTATCTATGAGAATCGGCCAACATCTATTTTTTATCCCCCTAAATGTTAGGGGTAGTCCATTATTAATTAAAAACTAACTTTCCCGCCAAAAAAATCTTCCATTTTTCCCAACGCCAACTTTTCCGCCAAAAAAATCTTCCATTTTCCCCATCGCCAAATAAGTAAGGCATCAGTTGTTTTTTTCTCCCAACAGTAATTCGGCTAGGGTTAACATTTTTCGACGGATTATTTCAAACGATTCTGTTTATTTTCTTAATGTTTTATGCATTTAAAATTAAACATCGTTAATTAATCCATGTTTCAGATTCATTCTGAAGTACTTTTGAATTAAAATAACACAGAATAAAGGAAATTAAAAATGTATAATCTGCATAGCGTTACCCCAACTGGAGTAGAAAAATTCACGCATTTGCGTTACCTAACTGGCGAAGAAAATTCACGCATGCGCATTGTTCTGATTGTTGTCATGGCAACCACTATCAACGGATGATTTAAATTATTTTTAGGTTAGTTGCATGCTTTTGTAAGTAAAATGTATTTATGTTAGCTATATATTTTTTGTATATGCTTATAGTTTTAAGTACATCGTTTTTTAAGTAGATTTTTTTAAACCGGTTTTCGACCGATTATTTTAAACGATTCATTTTATTTTCTTAGTGTTTGATGCATTTAAAATTAAACATTGTTAATGAATCGATCTGTTCATGATGAATCTGAGAAATTTTTGTTGACAAATTCTTGAGATATTACATAAATTAAGAAAGATATTCTTTAGTGACCATAAAGTTTAAACGCTCAGTGACTCTATTATCAGTAATCATATTATTAAAAAAATGCTTTGTTTCAGTAAAAAATATTATTATATTAATTGCAGATTAATCATTTACACTGTAATTTAAAGCATAATTTCTACGAGGGGTAACAGAAAATTAGAGAGATATATATCACGCTATAACTGAAGGCCTTTATAATATTATGAGTGAATTATATGACTATCAAAATTTGAAGTTTTAAAATATTTTGCTGAAGACTCTATTAAAGTTGGAATTGCTTAAAATGTTTAATGGTACGACCGGAGTTTTATCCCCTGCTTGGCGAAATTTTTAAAAATCGCAAACAACGGCCTTGCGAAATGTTCAAAAGCAAAGAAGCAGATGTTCAATTATAGTGCATAATAAAGATTGCCAGCTTTGGTGCGTTATCGCAACTTGGCGAAGAAGGGGGTTAAACTCCGGTTAAACCTATTTAATTATTAAAATTTAAACGAACATTAAGATTGGCGAACCGGCTGGTCGCCAAAGGCGGCTAGTAGACTAATAAATAACTATATAAAAAGACTAATAAATAGATTGCAATATTTATTATATTAAATAACTACATATAACATCTGTTTAAACTGATAAATCATAAAAATATTTTTTTTTTTTTTGCATATAAAAAGATGCATCATATTACAACTCGTACAAACTGAAAAATTATTTGCATAAATCAGCTAAGATTAAATTATTGCACTATTCCATTCATAAAATCTTAAGCAATCAGTTTGATAAATTACATTACAAGAATTTCAAAATCAGAAGTTCAAGAGTAAATCACATAAGTAGCAAATATTATTAAAAAATAGGATCAAGGATTTGTTCTGCTAGAATAGTTGCTCTCTCAGCCAATTAGATTCTTATAATTGGTTTGAATGTTGGGAAATACTTTTCCAACAGTTCTTATTTTGAAATCACTAAATTGCAGAAGTTATAAAGCTTAAGTAAAGGCCTGAGATCAAATCAACCATTAATATTTCTGTTCCCAATTTCTACCAATTAGTGGGAGAATATCTCAGCTGATCACTCTTTGTGCAATTGGACACACAGTTAATTCTTATTTTTAACATGTTGCCACAAAGTAGAGTATTTCAGGCAAGCATTTCATCCAATCAAGAAAACAGATACCAGAAGAGGAATTACAGGTATTGCTTGCCTGAAATCTCTAGCAAACAATATTAATGCATTCTAACATGGTTTGATATTACCATGCACTTTTTATAATGGCCAATTAAGAGCTTCAATCCATTTTTTGTGCACCATTAGGCATTTTTCTCAAACAATAAATTTGTATGCCTGTAATACTTTTCTCGTGACAGATGCTTTGGAGATTTTGCCCATCAGAGTTTCAATGAACTACATATTGCTGAAATTTCAAAGAATGAAATATTTTTCCATCATGCAGCAGTATCAGTTATTCTGGATGACACAAGAGCTAAGGTTATGTTGTTTTTGGATTGAATAACTGTCAAAATCAATCTCATAAGAGATGTTTAATTTATTGTAAATGCATTTTTTCTCAAACCTTAGCTTAGGAATATCTGACTGCACATATGACAAAAGACCACTATTGATGTAGTTTCGTCCACAATGCATTTTTACATTAAAAAAAAAAAAGCAAAAGCAGATGAAATTGGTAATAGGATTTGGTTGAGAAGTGATTTAAGTGGTTACATACCACTGCTCCAAAAATGACTATTTTATCTGCCATAAAAACAATTTATTTCAACGAAATAAATAAAAATATCCTAATGGTGTCTTGCATGCCAATTTGTTCCCTATATTATATTTAAATAGAGAAGGTATAATGTAAATCAGGACCACAGATATCTTCATTTACATGGATGTCCAAATATTTATTGGTAGATAACGTATATGTTGATGATAAAATAAATGTGTCTTTACTAAGTAAAAAAGCATAAGTGTACATGTCTGTACTTGCATGCCACAGGACAAATCATATGACCTAGAGTTATCAAATTTGTCACCAATATACACTGGAGGGTGGGAATGCGTACTTTAGAGCAATTTTTTTGAAGCTTATAATTTTCATCAACTGAAAATGAAAAGAAAATTTTATGCAATACTGAAAAAATTTCAAAAAATATATTGCACAAAAATCACCTTTGTACCACTACCAAAATTTTAGAACGCAACAATTTTTTTAATGGTAGCAAATTAATATTCTGTAATAATTACATTTTATATAGTTCTACGCTATGTAACTTGACACCCTCAAGATAGCTCGTAAAAGGCCAAAGTTCATTAAGCCCAATGGCGATGAAAAAATAAAACAATGATAATGCATATCACAACTCAATAATTAAAAGTTTGAAAAAAAAAAAAAATTAAAGAAAAAACATTATACCTTTTTTGCAGCTGCTTTTTTCCACTTTCTCTCTTGTGCAAAATCTGTTGCTAACCAAGCCATTTCTTCTAATAAATAATCCCAGTGAGCTTTAATTCTAGGAGTTTCAGCAACTTTTGGCAATCTTTTCATGGACCACAAACCTTCCTTCCGCAAATCGCCAACTCTTTGCATAACATAAGCTTCCTACATAAATAATCATAAAATAAAAAATCATTGCTTTCCCAATATATTGAACTATGCTGTATTCTTTAATATGTAATTTTTATACTTTTCGCTACTTCCCCACTAAACTTGTTTGTGTCAAATTGGCGAGAAATGGTTAATAAGTAATCTGAAATTTAGCAATAGTAAATCTAAAGATTGTTTTTAAAAACTTTTATTAGTCTACTAAGAAGTTCAATTAATACTTCAAAATTAATAAATTCCAAATTAAATAATGTGCAAATTAAAATAATATGAAATTCCAAATTAATACTTCAAAGCAATGAAATACTGAAATGATTATGTCTGGAATCAACATAATGAGGACCTTTTATTAGAATACATCTTTTTGGATAAAATGCAGAATAATAGCAACAACATTCCACAGAAAATAAGTCTGTTACCTGCTTTGCTCTTTCAACTATTTCTTCCTGTGATCCTATCTGCGAGTCATAAACAGATGAGATTGAATTGTGTTTTGACAAATGCTTATGAGAAATAGCAGGCTGTTTAACATTCTTTATTGCAGCAGCAGAAGTCTGAACTGATGATGAGGTACTGACTAAGCGTGGAGATGAGGGAACAGAAGCAGTTCGGAATGCCTGGGTGTGACTAGAATTTGATGATTTTAATAATGAATTGTCAGCAGGTGATCCTAGAGAGAATAAAAATCATTTTTCATTTCCTAAATTTAATTGGAGGAAATAAAATGTTCTTAATCTTTTTTTCTTCAAAGTTTGATTGTTTAAATAGTAGGTGCCTATTTTTAGATGTTTACTGTTACTATCTTTAAAACTGAAGGTATCAATCAACTAATATATGACAATTTTAAAAAGCAAACTGATAAAAGTCAACAAATAAAAACAATACAGTTCCCAAATAAAAACTGTGTACTTCAATCAATATAGAAAAACTTATTGTTTATCAGATAATTATTCACGATATTTTGAAAACCAAGACATATCTGTAACATCCAGTCATCACATTTTTTCCTTAATTAATATAAACAACTTTCAATAAATGGCAAATAAAATATTGGAATTGTTTAACTATTATTGGGTTGTATACTAGTGCTGAATCAGAAAAAGAAATAAAAGGGATTACTAGGAGTAAAATTTTCTTTTCAATAAACATTTTAAAATTAGGAGAATTGTAAAAATTCAATCATAATGATAATTACAGAAGTAATACGATAAAGAAATCAAAGTCCTTAAAGGGGGGGGGGGAATATAAACCAAATGTTAAACATACATTATTATCAGGATTTCTTTAAACAGCATTAAAAGTTAATCTTTAGACTTTAATTTAAAAATGAAGATATATTGAAGAGCATCTAGCAAAATTTCAATTGAATATTTTCCAATAATATGTCAGTATCTTAAATATTCTAAGCCATATAAATTAAAACATTTTTTTCATTTGACCAGACAATTGAACAGCATTTCATTATCCATAGTTTGTGCTACTGTGCACAATAAAGAATGAAATGCATGAGGTAGTATTACATTTTCTGACTTTCTGACTGATCACTTTTTGGTGTTAAAATTATCTTATGCGCATAAAAAATATAAAAACCACCAATTTTATACTTTTGAGCTTAGGATTTTCTACTGAAAGCTTTCCAAACTCATAACTTTAACCCAGCATTATATGATTGCACATTGATATCATTTGCAGTCACAAAGCAATATGAAAAAGTATACTTTTAAATTACTTGAGCAAAATCTATCAACTATCAGTTGATCATAATTAATAAAAAGCTTTAGAATGTAACTAAAACTGTTATTGGTCAACTAGGAAAAGTTGAATTCAAATTTACAAATAGTTTATATTTTACAAATAGTTAAAGTTTAACGAAAAATAATCAACAATTTCAATATTTTCTTAATTTTTTTTAGTTTTCAATTTAAGTACACACTTACAATTAAAGAATAGTAAATTCAATTTTTCAAAAGGATGAATAAGCATTAACTAATAAAGAGCAATGTTGAGAATGATTTGAACAAGCTTTTCAGAGAGTCTCAAATGCTATTAATATATTTTTACGTTTTTGTAGCAATCTTCAAAAGCCAGAATATGGAGAACAAATATTCTTAATATAGCACAATCAGTAAGTAGAAAACGTTTTCAAAATCGATTAAGTGAAAATTATTTAAATAATATAACACAGTGAAGTATGCTTTTAGCAAAGATTTTTCTCATCCTAATCAGGATGAAATCATTAGGAAAAATCACAGAATGTCATACAGTCTATAAGAAATATCTTGGCAGAATCAAAATATTGCACAAATGTGGACAAAGCTCTATCTTATTATAGCTTATCTTCATTCAGCCACACAAAAACCTCCCTAAAACAGGAGCCATGTGCCAGGAAAAGGCAAGTACATCAGCAGAATATTTTGATGAGAAGGATTTTACATGTTTGAACATAGAGTTAGATTTAAGAAACACTGCACTTCTACATGCAGTAAAATTATAAGTAAATGAAGAAAGTGTGACCATGTTAACAAATCACACTTAACAGTATAACCAGCATCAACCAAGATTATAGTTAGTTACATTATTTTATGAAATGACTCCCAAACGTAAAATTTTAATTTGAAGAAAAATGAACTAAAAGGGGAGGACTCTCCAAAGTAAGGTTAACTTTTTCATACTAAAATAGCTACATGAATAGTATGGAGAAATGAAAAATGACTGATTAGTATATTTTGAAAAAGAAGATGTTTTAAAAATGTTTAAAAATCCTCATACAAAAAACATGGATGATATCTAAATTGTCTGAATAATTTTTTTTTAAGCAATTACTTTTAAAACCTGAACTGCATTAAGCCAGCCATTCTAACTCTCAATATTACAAACTGTAGAACCAGCTGCAAGATTTAATCTTAAAAAACATTATAGTATTGTATATTTGGTATTGTATTATATATGCCCAACCAGGATATATCCCTTCTGGGTACAACTACTCATTTAAAGAAATCTAGGTTAAAGAAAACATAATTAAAAATGTCTTCCATTATAGTGGATAAAAAAATTTACAAAAGGAATAAATCAACTGTTAACAATGCCTTAACAATTGGTGGGTCACCATTATCAAGTGGCTAAAAAAGTATAGATATGTTTTCCTTGCCCCCCCCCCCAAGCAAAACTAAATATTTCAAATGTTTCAACGACAATGTCAAACATGCCGGTACAAAAAAAAAAAAAAAAAAAAAAGGAAGATAAATCAAAAGGGCAACAAATTGATCTTAAAAAGATATGGAAGGTTTCAAGGTCATGTTCTTAATTTTCAGATGTTAATGTAAACTGTGAACAGTTTGAACCTTTTTTTTTTGTTTTTGTAACAAAATAAGTAAATAAGAAAATCATGATAATATTTAAAAAAAAAAAAAACTCTAGACATTAAAAAAAAACTTTACTTTGAGAAAAGACGTTGGTTCTTATATATTAACTGCATATCACTGACAAACTTAAGGCTAAATAGCATGTCACTGCCAATCATGATCAACAAACTACGACATCTTTGACAATTAATCACTGGTAAGTGGTTAATACTCAAGTATCAAAACATTAAATTTACTACAACATTTTAGACAAAACTTCTCATTTATTATAACTTATTATTAATTGCAGGACAATTTGCTTAACACAGAAATAAAATCAAGGAAGTGAATATTTGAAAAATCAGATAAAACAAATCTTGTTATGCTGAACTTCAACATCAGCCTGTTGAGGGTTTCTTGCAATGGACTTTGACATCATTTTAGTAACTTCATTGAAACCCGAAACCTTCTTGTTAAAAATTAGGAAGTTTTTATTGCATCACAAATACTTACATCTAAGGTTACAATTACCTATATAATATAAACATTATATGCAAGAAAGTACATATAATATCAGAACTTTATGAAAAGAATTTTTTTTAAAACTTTCTTCGTTCTTTAAGATAATCATTAATAAAAACAAAAAATATATTACCAATGAATTTTAGACATAAAACTTCTAAAAAATTGCACTTTTTTAAGCAGTTAAAGAAAAATATATTTTTAAAATAAAAATAAGGATACGAAAAATCCAATTAAAAGTAGATGCCTTTGACAATCAGTTTGTTTATCAAGATAATGACATTTTAGATTATTAAATAATTTATGAAATGCATTAAAAAACATTTCACTTTAACGCAATTAAAAAAACATATATTCAATATAATCACTTTACAATGATTTAAAAAAAATTTATACATTGCAAAATAAAAGCAGAAATGAAAATCCTACCACATAACTAATGATTGGCATAAAACATGCTATTAAATGTTTTGAAAGATGAATTTGAATTACAATATAGCATTTAAAAACATCGTTACATATAGTGTAAATATTAAAATAGTATTAAAACGAAGAGTAAATTCGTAATTGATATAGCAATCTGAAATTTCTATAAAAGTATGTTTAAACTTGATTGTTGCCACTTGTTGTTGTTACTTATTGTCAAATAAGTAACAACAGCAATTCCGTACCATATATGCTAGAACTTTATATTTAAGCACTTGTAAAAAAAATTTAAAGAAAATCTTATACAATCTTTTATATTTCTATAACATAAAAAATATAAGCATTTCAGCTTTATATACCTCATGTATGCAAATCATCCAATCAATTAATATATTCGTTAATCACAAATTAAGAAGAATCACAACACAAAGAAGAATATTCGTTAATCACAAAAGCATATTCTTCTTTATTAAATATTTAAATCTACACAATTAACACACAGGCCCTGATATTTCAAAAGAAATATTTTCTTGGAAAATATTGGATGTGCGGATGTTTTAAATCAATGAAATGAAGCAGAGCAAGGAAAATATTTAATCTAAGCAAAGAAAAATAAACATATATTTAAGCAAGAACTCAGGACTTAGACTAAAAAAAAAAAAAAAAAAAAAATCAGAAATAAGGCTGGAAAATAATTTCAAAAACATTTTATAGCAATTCATTATCAAAATGATAAATAAATTAAGTTACCTTGTGAATATAATGCAGGATTCCCGATGGTTTGTAAAGTTGACTGCACTAAAATATCAGAAATAGCTTTCACATCATCTGGAGGATCAAAACGATTTGTTTTTAGATATTCTAAAAGTGCAGGTTTCATTTTCTTTCTCCATCCTATAAAATCCACAAGATTTCCACCATTTTTTAGGAAATAATATTCAGTCTGTTGTTGATAGTACTTCGTTTTCAATAATAGTAACTTCCTTTGTAAATGGTCAGCAACCTTTTTACGCTTTGCCAGATCTCTATTGACTACAATGGATTTCTCCAGTTTTATTCTTTTTGCTTTAGGGCTACTTGGAATGCTAGAAATTTTACCTTCATAAGATACCAAACCAAATAACAGTTTATTTACAGTGGACATGTGTGCTAATAATTCAGTATTATTTACAGTTAACACATTGGTACGTACAGGGCTAGTAGTAAGTAACTGACGCTTTACACCAGTTCTCAATTGATTGTGAGTAATGGGAGACTTATGTGACAAGCTAGTCACTTGCAAAGGCTGCCCAGATGCATTAATGACAATTTTCTGCATTGCATTAGAAGGTGCAAGAGATGACACAGTGGCACTCGCCAAGCTGTAGGAGTGAACTTTCGTCACATCACTTGATGGTGCGAGACTTGCAGAAGAATCCAACACCATTATCTGTTGAGAGGAGCCTCCACTACCCAAAGTTGTGGGAGTTATACGGAGTGCGTAGACATCAGAAATGCCACCACTGTTCAAAACTATTCTTGGTGTCTGTGCACCAGTTTGGGCAATGACTGCAGCACTTGCTGTCCGTTGAGCACTTGTGACGGCGTTTGTAAAGTTTCCAAGAGTCTGGAACTGTTGTGGCATGGAAGCACTTACATTCACAATGGAATTTTGTAATTCTACAGTATGAAGAGGAGAATTTGAAGTGGCAGCCACAAGAATATGGGCCAGATCTTGAGTTGATGTGACAGTGCATCTTGGATTTCCTGAATCAGACACAGAAGTGGAACCGGTACCTGCCACAAAAGAATTGGGGAGGAGGGGGAAAATGACATATCAATCAAGAAATAAAAAAATATACAAATTCCAAAAATCTTATCACACTGATCCTTTTTCTAAAAATTTGAGTGTTACAGAAATTACTAAAAACTATACTGCAAAATAAATATACTTTCTGATGGAAGCGAGAGGGCTATTTCACTCAAAGCATAAGTAAGAATCACATGATCTGCACAATTAAAATTACCGACATGGACACTACATAACAAGCCTTTCATCAATAAATCAATATATAGCTATACTAATATATGTGTAATTATTACAATTGCAATATTTCTGCTTTTAATTCCTTCAGGTATAATATTTTGTAATAAAACAATCATAATTTTGACATTGATAAGAGGTTAAAATTTGGATTATTAAATGCTTTAAAATACAGCAGAAATCTTCATAAATACTAACATTAAAAAATTGAGCCTGCTTAAACAGTTTCTTTAATAAGTACATGTGCATATTTAAAATACAAATCTTTATTTTAACACCACTTTTTATACAAATTACAATTAAAAATAAAGATTATACTAATAGTTTAACTAAACTCTGTATACTTTGAATTAGGATACAAAATTAATTTAAAAGATTACGAGAAGTTGTTAATTTTTCTTCCATGTGGTATAAATAAGCCAAGATGATGCTTTTCACTTTCTAAAGTTGTACACATTTTTTTTTATCTGAATGAAAAAGATTACATAATAATTCACAGGGATCACTTTAATTACTTAAGTAACTTTAATTTGAGTTTGATTTTGGGAAAAAAAATACTATTATCTATATACCCAATGCTATTTACTATATACTTGGCTACAAATAATATTTAAAAATAAGAATACAGTTACACTAAAAAAGATCTTGCTTTAAAAATTTTAAATACATTTCTGTATTCACATACCCTGAACTTGTACAGGAGTTACTACATGCTGTGGTCCTATAGATACTCGTCGATACTGCAAAGTGCTACCTTCTGGAATGGTATTGCCCTCCGACAAAATAACTGTTGTAGGACCACCTACAGTATTCGTAACAAAAGCTGCCCGACGTTGGTCAAGAGAATGTACTGTTCTAATAGTTGGTATTGTTCGCTGAGTTGTAGAACTGGTAACTTGGTCTTCAGGTTTCTGCTCTTTAGTAATGTTGCCATCTTTTCGAGCTTGGATCATGACCCTTTACAGTAGGAGAACTAAGAAATATAACATTTCATGTTTAGACACTTGATAATATGTGTTTTAACTATGCTAAACCGAAACTAAAACAGCCTATTTCAACCTTTTTGAGAAATATAACATTCAAAGAAAAATAAAATAGTTTTTATCCAAATAAAATTTGACTTTAATCAACTCAACATATTTAAGACTAAATATATTTTCTTCCTTTAAGAATTTCCCCCTTCTTTCCTTTCCTTTCTCTTTCCAGACTATACATAGAGTGGGTATCGAGAAACTGCTAAAAAAAATTAAGTACTTAAGCCTCATAGCAAAAAAAAAGAAAGAAAAAAAATTCAGCACTTTTGAACATGAATGCATTTTTTAAGCATAGGATGTTTCAGTCATATAATAATGCATAGCTTTTATAGAAAAAATTTGTACATTTTTTTATTTAGTTATTAGTATGTATAAAGTAGTTAAAATTCAGTATATATTTTAAATTTTAATATTTATTTCTACACCTACATAACATCCTCTATTGTACAACAAATGATGTACTTCTAATTTTGGCAAAACATAAAAATGAAAGGACTATCAGCATTAAAAATTAAATCAACTTTTATACAATTAGCAATTAAGAAATGTGATCTTTTTCAACATTTTCTTAAATTTAACTAATTACTAGTTCATTTAGACAGATGTATCATTTTATCAATATTGGATTATCAATATTGATGTAAAAGCAGAATGAAACAAAGAATTTTGTATGATTTTGATGCATATAACAAACAAGATTTGACACGACGGGATGCAACACTAGCAATAAAATAACAAGATCAAAAATTCAAAGAACATTATTTTGAATTTCATTACAATAACAATTGCTGCAAACTGTGTCCAAAACCAATTTTTCAATTACTTTTAAATCCATTTTATTTTAATATTACTGAAAAGTTATTTTTTCTAACCTTTAAAACAGTATAAATTTATTGTTTTAGGTTTGTCACTCAAATTTATGGGAGGGGGGGGGGAATCTGCAGTGTTTTCCTTGCATGTATATTCAAGATATGTGGAAATGTGCGAATAGTACTCATGTGCTAGTTATAATGCAATATGATTTTAGGGACTGTAAACAGAAAGGAAAGGAAGCAACAATTTAATATTATACAAAATAATAGCATATTAAAAATAGGTTTATATTAATATAACAATCTACTAAAAAGACAATCTCTTTATTATCTAGAATTTAACAACACAAAATTTATATATTAAGTGGGAAAAGAAGATATATACTACCTCACAGTAAGTAGTAACTTCTAAGTAAATTGTAAGTCATGCAAAATTAAGAATTCAGGTAATATAAAACAAATATTTTTGTTATGATATAAATCATTTAATGATTACGGAAATTGACGATTTCTTCTCTTTATTCCTAAACACGTTGCAAAAACTTCACACGTGATGACCATCTTGAATCACAATAAAATAGTAATGCTGAATGTACTGAAACCTATGTCTTTACAAAGAGCGGAAAAGATTCTCGATTTCAGGGGTCTCATTTATATATAATTTACTACGGTTACAACCGTAGTTAACACAATATTCAGACCAGGACTCATTGCATGAAGCTTCTCTGTGTTCCGCAACTTCGAGAAAAGCTGACATCTTCTGCTATATCGCCAATGCGACGAGCAATGGTATCATTTGAAAGAGGTATGGACTGCAACTGTTTTGAAAAATTTTCTCCAAACAGTTTCTACAATCTCAATTGCTGCTGGCTAAATAAGCTCTTCACCAATGGTGTGAGGTTTTTTTTTACATCTGGCTATTTTATATGAACTTAGTAAGATGCAATTCAAGATTTTTTATTCACAGATAAAGTTTCTTTAAAAATGATTTTTGCTTTTTATATGATTTTAATTTTAATTCGAAGAATTCTCTGGGTTTGTTGACGTACTCACTATGAAGCGTTTCCAAATGTCATTTAATTTTATTAGGTTTCTGGTTTATTAGGTTTAGGTCTATGGCCAACATTTTTGAGCAAATGATACACAGGGGCCTTTCTTCTTCATTTACTTCAGTACTGGTAAACCCAAAATTTAAGTATTCTTGAGAATATTTCCTTGATTTTATTTTCGGAACCATGTTCGTCTCTGTACTTGTTGATGCTTGACTATCGTCTAATGCTTGCTTACTTCCGCTTAAAAATTTATCCACGAGTCTGCATAAATCTACTGCCGTGAACATTTAATATGGTGAATTGCAATTAACACAAAAGCATATATAATATACACATTCACTATAGATTCGATAGCGATACAAGGATCGATTCGAATGAGATTGGATGGAATTGAAACTTGCGTTATCAAGCATTTTCCTTCTTTCTATAAGAAAACATTTGCTCTGTGCATGCTCGAGACAGCATAGGTCGTGTGAATTCCCTTCCACAAACATTTCTTATTTTTTTCACTTTTGTTTAGTCATGCTTCTGTTTTATTTTTTTTATTACTCGAAAAAATGTATTCCCAGTTCCTAAATTTAGCTCACCCTGTCTAGATTAACTTTCATTAACGGATTTTTTTACTTTCATATTCCTTTAACGTTATCTCCCTGTTTGGCTTTCATTTCAAATATAATATTTAAAATTTCCCCACTTTCATTCGCTTCATCTGTTTACAGCTGGCTTGTCCAAAATTCAAGACGTGTTTACTTGCCAACGTTGGTTCACTTTTACTCTTGTTTTGGGAGTTAGTTTTCCGATTTAAAACGATAATGAAGTTAATAAATATTTACTATTTGGCGAAAAATTTGCGATAAAGTTTCGCCAGCGATCTGCATTTCTAGTAACTTTGTAGTCTTTGCCAGTTCCCCTGACAATGACTGTGATTCGGCATGTCTAGAATATACTCTACTGCCAAGTTAGGGTGGAACAAAGTATAATTGCTGTAACTCTACAAGTTCAGCAAGTGCGAGCATTCCAATGCCTGAAAGTCCCAAGCCATTTTTCATGGACAAAAACAGAATGGAATTATCTTTTAATTCAAAGAGACTACAAGAGGAGGACATCTACAGAGCTATAACTGAAATGCATGATCAGTTTTTAGCCGTAGTTTGAGAGAAGGGTTTGCTTAATTTGTTGTTGCTGAATTTACACTTGCACGTGTTTCAATAACTTTAGATACATTAGTTTTTTTTTGGTTGTCATTAAAGAATTAAGAATAAATTTTAAAAATACGGTTAATTAATTAAACATAAAACATTATCTTCGAATCTTCTGATTATTTTTTTTCCTAAAATTGTAACTTTTTACTTATCAAGAAGCATGAAAACATTTGATGATAAAAATAAATTTGGTATTTTAAGTTTTTTTAATTAATGTTT